>NC_084733.1:48749792-49049792 GCF_033978785.1 Entelurus aequoreus | reverse complement strand
TACTGAGAAGACTTTGAAACCGAAATACCGCAGTATTTATTATACCTTTACATATTCAGAAATAACACATTTCATAGAGAACCATTACAGTTTTATATGATGAAAAATAATGAGAAATGGAGTATGAACATTTAAATAACCAACAGCTTCTAAATGACCGAAATATAACTAATAC
Organism: Entelurus aequoreus; assembly: GCF_033978785.1. Lineage (NCBI taxonomy): Eukaryota > Metazoa > Chordata > Actinopteri > Syngnathiformes > Syngnathidae > Entelurus > Entelurus aequoreus. The sequence goes on along the minus strand of NC_084733.1, from coordinate 49,049,617 downwards.
ATTCTCCGTATGTATTTTTTGCTACTGAAAATTAATCAGTCTTTTTAAAAAAAATATCATTGAATGTTTTTGTCGCCGTGGTCCATGATTACTTCAAAACTGATATGTTTAACAATCTGAACATAAATGAAATCTAAAAGAATCAACATTTTCACATATCCCTTCTCTTCCACGGTTACCATAGCCTGTGTTTCCTGGTGCTCTTTCACCATTTCCTCAAGCATCTTGAGGAAAACATCAGTAGACGAGGGTGCAAGATAGAATACTAGCGGCTTACTTTATTTTTCTCTCGTTTTTGAGTGCCGGACTTGCTCTTCCCTCTGACTTTTCTGCAGGTTCTGAATCAGTCTTTCTTCCCTTGAGGGTGCTCCTGATTATTGGAATCGCATTTGGCCTACGTTTTTAAAATGTTTCCATCCAGATGGTGCTCAATTGTTTTTCTTTGAAGTCCGAATCAATAAAATGATGGCTCCAAATTTTACTCTTCTTGCTTGGTCTGACCCATTTTGCGCGAATGGAGAGGTCCATACTTTCCTCATGTTCCCATTATTTAGAAATGTATGCTGGCTGACTCCGTCTTTAGTTTTAGTGCTACAACCTGCAACAAAACATCTGGCAACACATTTCCTTCCAGTTCTGTGCGAAAATATCAAGATTTGGGATGAAGATTTTACAAACCCAAATACTGTACGATATGAAATTGCCTTCAGTCTTCTGTAGGTGACGTCAGCAGGCTGATGCAGTTCCTCCTACATTTTGGAGCTAAAGGTGGGCGTTCCACAATGTCCCGAAACTTGTTAGAAACCAAGCCTAACATCACTACTGTGTCTATTTTGGGGGGAATTTTACCTTTAAACTTAACTTATATGTCCACAACTATGAAATAAGTGCCAATGTTGTCAGAGGGGCCCTTTAACATCACTTTTACCTTCATTAAAGACTTTTGTTGGCGATGACGACAAGGAGCAGAGAAGGAGAACTACTGTACATTCTGGCTTTGTACTTGCAATGGGTGAGATTCTTTGTTTGGGCACTTGGTTCTACAAAACGATATACCAAATACAAAACAACAACCAAATCTACAAAAACTATGGAAACATTTTATCGAACATGTTTATCGAAAACTGAAGCCTACTAAAGTATAGCGATAGACTGACCGACCTTCCTACCGATCGGTCAGTTGGTTGATTGATCCATAGACTTACCGTCCTACCAGCCTTCCTACCTAGCTATTTTCCACCTACTTACTTACCCACCTAACTTCCTATCAAATCCATCTCAGAATTGTACAATTCCAATACATACAAAAAGCTCTTTTGATTAATAAAGTTGTCATGCTCACTTAATGTGAAGTTTATTAACTTAACAACCTTAAAATCAATTCCAAAATCAACAGGGAGCCAGTGAGGTCCATATTAAACGGGAGTAGTGGGCGATGTTACGCTTCTTTCAATAACATGTACACAATTTAGCTTTATAGTCATGTGTGACTGTGTCTGTATTAAAGAAGTGGACCCCCACTAGAGTGTGACCTCAGTCACATGATACCACACTGTACATTACACACACACACAGCCTGGTGAAAATGTCCCCCACAGTTCATGCTAAAGTAGTGAAAAATGAGGTGTGTGTGTATTCAGCAGAGGTCTACTAATGTGTGTGAACAGTAGTCCCTCATTAGCGCTGTTTTCATGTGACTAGGCTGCACCGCAAGACACACACATACTTTTAAACAGTTGGATAGAAAATCACACGTGCACGCATGCGCGCTCGCACACCACATGACCAGATGAAGAGGAACCATTGTTCACTATCACAGGACCTCTTCACACAGATGCGCGCACAATTCTCCTTCTGCAAATGGCAAAGTATGCAGCCTCGTTGTAATATTCTGTGGCTTTACATTCTTGCCCTGATCACAAACGCTCCCTCTGTGTCCGCGTCTTATCACTATGGCTACTGTGTGTCCAACATAAGACAAATCAGTGTCACACTAATGCGCAGACACGTTTGCAACAACACAGGCTGCTGGCGGGCTGTAATGAGGCCTCATGGAGCTGTCACACTGTGGTAGGCACCGACAGTGGCGGGCCATTAGCCTACTGAGCCACAGTGGGTGAGGTCAAACTCCTGACCCATGCGACTGAGGTTTGAGTGGGTGAGGAGGGGCAGCTGGATCAAAGTTCAAAAGGTGACAGGGGTGGAGACGTTTGACCAGCGCTGACCTCTGGTCCCTATTTCGTGGAGACAAGTCATAAGACAAACATAATCAACTATGATTTATGAGCTAATGGACTCTCTTTTCTGTATGTGATCTGGTACTTTTGTTTACGGACGACATATTATCTCTGTGGACTTTTACGACTCGAACCTTTTCATCTACAGCTTGTAAACCTCTTGCATATCGTCATAAGCAAACGAAAGAAGACAAAGCGCCTACAAGCATGCTGGAAAAGAAGCAGCCCGATTTGGGAAAAAAAACACAACACTTTTATTTGTGATAGAGCAGAAGTGATACAATATCAAACGCACTGCTTTTATTTGTGTTTTAAAATTTAAATCAGATTATTTGGAAGGCTGCTGTGACTTTGGTGAATTTGGATTAATCCAAAAATTGACCGACGCTGTCCCCTGGCAGCTTCTGTCATGCAGTCCCTTAGGTCAGTGTTTTTCAACCTTTTCTGAGCCGAGACACATTTTTTTCATTGAAATAATCCGGAGGACACCACCAGCAGAAATCATTAAAAAAACGAAACATAGTTGACAATAAAAAATGGTTGCCGCATGACTTTAAACCATAACCAAGCATGCATCACTATAGCTCTTGTCTCAAAGTAGGTGTACTGTCACGACCTGTCACATCACGCCGTGACTTATTTTGTTTTAGTTCTTGTCTTGCGCTCCTATTTTGGTGGCTTTTCCTGTTTTGTTGGTATTTTCCTGTAGCAGTTTCATGTCTTCCTTGAACATTCCCCGCACCTACTTTGTTTTCGCAATCAAGACTATTTGAGTTGTGCAGACGCTATCCTTCTTTATGTGAACATTGTCGATTGTCATGTACGGATGTACTTTGTGGACGCCATCTGCTCCAAACGCTGTAAGTCTTTGCTGTCGTCCAGCATTCTGTTTTTGTTTACTTTGCAGCCAGTTCAGTTTTAGTTTTGTTTTACATAGCCATGCCTAAGCTTCAATGCCTTTTCTTAGCGGCACTCGCCTTTTGTTTATTTTATGTTTAAACGTAAGATACTTTTTTACCTACACGCTGCCTCCCGCATATTGTGATCACGACAAACCATGTTCCCGACATCTACAACGCAATTAGCTACTTGCTGCCACCTACTGATATGGAAGAGTATTACACGGTTACTCTGCCGAGCTGTAGACAGCCCAGACAATCAACAACGGCACATTATTTGCGGATTATAATTACTGGTTTGAAAAAAAAGTTTTTAGCCCAATTAGGGGAAATTACATGATTTCCCACGGCACACTAGACTGTATCTCACAGCACACTAGTGTGCTGCGGCACAGTAGTTGAAAAATACTGCCTTAGGTGACCATTGTGGCGACACATATAACACATATCCCAGGAGACAAAGCACAGGGTCTACACTGCCTCTGTCATCTCCGTTCTCCTGTACGGCTCCGAAACATGGCCGCTGAATACCCTCCTGTTTAAAGGTTTTGATACCAGGTACCATCACCTGGAGCCAGCACGTCACAAACAGGACTTCAAGAGACCATACCCAAAATCTCATCAATAATGCCGTGACACTTAACGGTATGTAAAGATAACTTGGTGAGTGCAGTTTTTTCCTGGCACTTTTGCTGTGGCGGGTCTGAACATAAACTACATCTCCCAGAATCCTCTGCCCCCAGAAATGTCCACTGCAGAGGACGCTGCTTCTCAGAGAGTAAAAGTTGAGAAACAGTGTATGTTCGCGCACAATTCTTTACACTTAAAATACTTGTTTGTAGTAATAAATATGATTAAAACATTTTAACATTATGTTTGCGTTCAATTACAGTAAGTGTGTTTATCCTAAACATTCCTGACACTTAATTTTGCACACTATGCCATTTTTAAGTCTTTTTTTTTTGACAAATACCACAATAATATCATACCGTGGTTTTAATACTGTGATAATACCGTGAGATCATTACATCCCTACAATTAAATATAATACAATTTTAACTATCCTGTTCTATTACAACCTACTCAGTGGCCTTGTGGTTAGAGTGTCCGCCCTGAGATTGGTAGGTCGTGAGTTGAAACCCCAGCCGAGTCATACCAAAGACTATAAAAATGGGACCCATTACCTCCCTGCCTGGCACTCAGCATCAAGAGTTGGAATTGGGGGTTAATTCACCAAAAAATGTTCCAGGGGGGGGCCACCGCTGCTGCCCACTGCTCCCCTCACCTCCCTGGGAGTGAACAAGGGGATGGGTCAAATGCAGAAGACAAATTTCACCACACCTAGTGTGTGTGAGACAATCATTGGTACTTTCACTTTAACTTATTTGCCAAAAAAGGGAATATAAAACATATTTATCAAACACTTTTAACATCATGTTTATGTTAAAAAAACTGATTGTTTTATGAAGCAAATGTCGGTACTCAAATTTCCCATCAAATGGATTTAATGTCTTTCATATTGACTTGTTTGGTTATGCACATGTCACCACCCGATCAACTGCCCATTTACACATGTGTGACAGTGACATTATTTGGGAAAACTGCCCAAAATGTGTTGCCACTGATTTTTCAGGGATTTCAATTCATTCTGCACTGCATATAGTTTAATTGTGTGTGTGTGTGTGTGTGTGTTTTTAAAAAAAAAAAGATTAATAATGATGATGGATTAATCCGCAATAACAAAATATTTTTGACAGCACACTTTAAAAAAAAAAAAAAAAGAAGTTCACTTTATTACTCACAATATCAGAAAGGTAATAACAATGTTGTTTTTATTTTCTGTTCATTAAGATATTGTAGTTTGCAGTGGTTTAGGATTGCACTGTATCATACTGATTTTAATATTTTGCTTATTGATTTAGCCACAATATCAGGGCTAATTGAATCACATACCACAATTCTTGTCATGTTCTGTGGTCATGTTTTGTTTTGTTATTTTCTGGTTGTTTAAGACTCTTTTAGTTCCTGTTTACGCTCCCTTGTTTTGTCACCATGACAATTTATTAGTTTCACCTGTCTCATGTGTTGGACTCACGCACCTGTTTTTAATCATGAAGAGACTATTTAAGTATGTAGTTGCCAGGTAGTCGGCCTGGCGACAATGACATTATTATACTCTGTTCTTGCTATGTGCTACTCTGTATGATACTCTGTTCTTGCTATGTGCTACTCTGATTACTCTGTCCATGCCATAGTTCATGCTGCTCTTTTCATGCTCATTTCTTGTACACATACTTGCCAACCCTCCCGTTTTTAGCTAGTATTCAGCGCCTCTCCCGACAACCTCCCGGCAGAGATTTTCTCCCGACAAACTCCCGGTATTCAGCCGGAGCTGGAGGCCACGCCCCCTCCAGCTCAATGCGGACCTGAGACTGAGTGGGGACAGCCTGTTTTCACGTCCGCTTTCCCACAATATAAACAGCTTGCCTGCCCAATGACGTCATAACATCTAGGGCTTTTAGAGAGTAGAGTGCAAAACTGCGCACACAACAAGGAGACGTTCGAAGGGGAAGGTGTATGTTGCCTGTAAATATGTAGAACAGACTTCTCCATTGAACACGGTGGCCGAAATGATATACTCATCATGAATGGAGAAGTTAAACAGGACAATACTGCCATCTAATGGATAGCCACCGGAACACTGAAATTCAAGTATTTCTTTTATGTAAATAAAATAAATATATATATATATATATATATATATATATATATATATATATATATATATATATATATATATATATATATATATATAGCTAGAATTCACTGAAAGTCAAGTATTCCATACATATATATATATACATATATATATATATATATATATATATATATATATATATATATATATATATATATATATATATATATATATATATATATATATATATATATATATATATATATATATACATATATATATATATGTATGTATATATATATATATATATATATATATATATATATATATATATATATATATATATATATACATATATATATATATGTATGTATATATATATATATATATATATATATATATATATATATATATATATATATATATATATATATATATATATATATATATATATATATATATATAAATGAAATACTCGAGTTGGTGAATTCTAGCTGTAAATAACCACGCCCCCAACCCCCGACCAAGCCCCACCCCCACCCCCTACCCCCCACCTCCCGATATTGGAGGTCTCAAGGTTGGCAAGTATGCTTGTACAGTAAGTGTTTTTTGTTTCATGTCCATAGTTCTGCCTTAGTGTTAGTTTTGTTTCCTGCGTTAAGTTTTGTGCCTCCGCTGTGAGCGCTTTTTGTTTGAACCTTTATGAGTAAGAATAAATCATGTTTTTACCTGCACGCCATGTCCAGTCAAGTTCGTTTGCGTCTCGGGAAAGCAATCCCCGCAGTAAGCTGCATCATAGTCCTCGTCATGACAATTCTACACCACTGCAAAATAAAATATAAATGTAATCGCAGTTCTCTTGTAATTGGTGTGGTAATTTAGAGCTGCAGAGCTGAAATACTTGTTAATACAAACCCTAAAACCAGTGAAGTTGGCACTTTGTGTAATTCGTAAATAAAAACAGAATACAATGATTTGAAAATCCTTTTCAACTTATATTAATTTGAATAGACTGCAAAGACAAGATATTTAATGTTCGAACTGAGAAACTTAATTTTTTTTGCAAATAAGCATTAACTTAGAATTTAATGGCAGCAACACTTTGCAAAAAAGTTGGCACATGGGCATTTTTACCACTGTGTTACATGGCCTTTCCTTTTAACAACACTCAGTAAACATTTGGGAACTGAGCATACCAATTTTTTAAGCTTTTCAGGTGGATTTTTTTTCATATTCTTGCTTGATGTACAGCTTAAGTTGTTTAACAGTCCAGGGTCTCTGTTGTGGTGTTTTAGGCTTCATAATGCGCCACACATTTTCAATGGGAGACAGGTTTTGATTGATTGATTGAGACTTTTATTAGTAGGTTGCACAGTGAAGTACATATTCCGTACAATTGACCACTAAATGGTAACACCTGAATACGTTTTTCAACTTGTTTAAGTCGGGGTCCACTTAAATTGATTCATGATACAGATATACAGTATACTATCATATATAATATCATCATAATACAGTCATCACACAAGAAAATCACAATGAATTATTTACATTATTTACAATCAGGGGTGTGGAGGGGAGGGGGGGGTAGGATATGGACATCTAGTAGTGGACATAGAGAGAGAGAGAGAGAGAGAGAGAGAGAGAGAGAGAGAGAGAGAGAGAGAGAGAGAGAGAGAGAGAGAGAGAGAGAGAGATCAGAAGGCATGAGAAAAAGTATCTGCATTTGATTGTTTACATTTGATTGTTAGCAATCCGGGGAGGGTGTTAGTTTAGGGTTGTAGCTGCCTGGAGGTGAACTTGGTTGCCATTTTATCACAGGAAAGGTTAGCCTCTAGAATGGAACCTAGGTAGGTGACCTCATCTTTCCTGGTGATAACAATGTCACCCACTTTTATGGTAAAGTCATTGACTTTCTTGAGGTTGATATGGGACCCAAACAGGATGGATTCTGTTTTACCCAAGTGTATGGATAGCTTGTCTGGACTACAAGCAGGTCAGTCTAGTACCCGCACTATTTTACTATGAAGCCACACTGTTGTAACACGTGGCTTAGCATTGTCTTGCTGAAATAAGCAGGGGTGTCCATGATAACGTTGCTTGGATGGCAACATATGTTGCTCCAAAACCTGTATGTACCTTTCAGCATTAATGGTGCCTTCACAGATGTGTAAATTACCCATGCCTTGGGCACTAATACACCCCCATACCATCACATATGCTGGCTTTTGAACTTTGCCCCTATAACAGGGGTTTCCAAACTTTTTCCACTGAGGGCCATACACTGAAAAATTAAAGCAAGCGGGGGCCATTTTGATTTTTGATTTTAAAAACCAATACAATATATGTATAAAAAATATATACATTTAAGCCTCCACTCAGGCTTGATCCCGGGGACCCCAAAGGGTTTTGGTCAAAAAAATATAAAACATTTGATATTATTCAGTATTATTATTTTTATTATTATTCAAGGTTTAAATCTCGAGATCAACATTAGGTCTATCTGTCAATATAACATTTTTAAAAGATTTAAGTTGTATGCTCTTTTTGTCAAAGAAAACCCTGTTTTTTTATGGAAAAAACACAAAATATGTAATATTTTCACCCAATAATATTTTTAAGTGGAACATTTGAGATTATATAATAAAGTCAGAAACTCATAGCAACATGGATTTTAATTAATTATTATATTTTTTAGAAATGACACTTAAAAACAAATCACACTAAAATGATTGGGGATCCAAAAGGGTCTTACTCATTAAAGTGTAAATTATAAAACATTTTTTTTACTGTTTACTTTTAACAAAATAATGTTGAGATCAACTTCAGATCTATCCGTCAATTATAAGTTGTACTGTTGTTTATGTTTTTTGTTTGTTCGTTTAAGGCCCTTCTTTAAAAAAACAGCTTAATTTTTTATATGGCAAACACAACATATGCAACATTTTCCCCAAAGAATATCTCAAAGTGGAATATTTAATGTGACGTAATTGGAGCCTTGAATAGGTCAATAATTCATAATGACATTGATTTTGATTCATTATTATTTTTTAAAGAAAGAAACAGCCTGCATGGCAGCTGTGTGTTATTAGAGTAAACATTGCAACATTTTCTTGTTACATTTTACCTGGTTTCTCTTTCATACCACTTTTAATGTTTTTTGTTTTTTTTAATCGTATTTTTAGAATGTGCCGTGGGGCCGTTAAAAAATGACCTGCGGCCCGCAAATGGCCCCCGGGCCGCACTTTGGACACCCCTGGCCTATAACAATCTGGATGGTTCTTTTCCTCTTTGGTCCCGAGGACACGACGTCCACAGTTTCCAAAAATAATTTCAAATGTGGTCTCGTCAGACCACAGAACACTTTTCCACTTTGCATTAGTCCATCTTAAAAGAGCTCGGGCCCAGCAAAGCCGGCGGCGTTTCTGGGTGTTGTTGATAAATGGCTTTGGCTTACAGATGTAGCGACCAACTGTAGTTACTGACAGTGGTTTTCTGAAGTGTTCCTGAGCCCATGTGGTGATATCCTTTACAGTCACACTGATGTCGCTTTTTGATGCAGCATTGCCTGAGGGACCGAAAGTCACGGGCATTCAATGTTGGTTTTTGGCTTTGCAGTGATTTCTCCAGATTCTCTGAACCTTTTGATGATATTACGGACTATAGATGGTGAAATCCCTAAATTCCTGGTTGAGAAATGTTGTTATTAAACTGTTGAGAAAAATAAAAGCACAGGCTACAAAGAAGAGTTGTATGTTTTGAAAATGTTCACCTTTTTGTGTGCTGCGGTTGAGGAGTAGAGTTAGCACACACAAACAAGGGGGACAAACTATCAGAACAGTTAAGCACACCAATGTAAACTACAGTACAACTGCAATGATAAACTTGATAGTGTAGTTGAATTAATACCGGACATCATGGTGTCATGGTGGCCAGTGATTGTGTATGAGAAAAACATTTGCCAAAGGAGTGGGTGTGAGTTGAGGTAGGGCACCAGTCCATGATTAAGACTCCAAACAGATGGATTTATACATTGACTATGGGGATATATCATTTGGCAGGGGTCTCGCTGTCATTCTGCTAGTCAAAGGCTGGGCTGCATGCTTGTGGCGTTGTTCTACATGCCTTTCACGGCAATGTGAATGAACACTACCAGTGCTCGTGGAGGTGGACTGCATCCCCGCTCCCACTCCCACACTTTTTGTTTTTCAATTTGAATGCGTGGGACTTCGGAGCAGAGTCACAATGAATAAAGCCACTTCACAGGTAGCGCCAAATCTATTCGTGGCGGTCCAAATTTTTCTTCTTTATTTGAGTCGCCTTCTTCTACTGCTTCATTGCAGAGTGCAGGAAGTACTGACCACTTCTTTAGTGAGACCAAATGGTCTCATTATTTGGGTGATGTTTGGCAGGCCAAATGAAAAGCTTTGGGAAGCCAGCCGTGTGTCGTGGGATGCCTTTTAAAGGGCCCCTTAAATTTATTTATATGGGTTTGATATAATTTAGCTGTAATACTTCTATGTAATTTTCACAGTTGCCATTTTGCTGCAAATGCATCAAGAGTCATGTCTTAAATCAGTTGGATGACTGTAATTGCACCCGTCTTGCTTGCAGCTGTCAAGTCTTTGTCACACGCAGATCTCAAACACGCTCAAGCTGCGTGACTTGAGTGTAAAACCACATTTACTCAAGGGAAATGCACCTGTGACACAACAATATTATCACCTCTAACCTGTGAACCACATCCCTTTACCAAGCATGTACACCCAAAACCAATAAATGACATGATGTCTGCCCCGTTCTGCCTCATGGCACTTTCACAGTTTTGGGTGCAACGCAGTGCAAGGTGAAGGAAACAGAAAAAATAGCCACTTGACTATCTTTAGGGACGTCATTAGTGTTCCTGTTTTCACTGACTTGCACAGCCGTGTGTCACAATAGCGCCTCATTCTCTGTGAAAACAAGCAAGTGCCACACTGTCACTTCCCTTCTTGCATCATGAACCCCTGCTGGCATCCTGTGTGAATGATAAGCATAATCCCTCGGTACCTCCTGGCCCCTCTTAGAACAAAAGAACCACAGGAAGAGGTCAGGCCTTTGCCAAGAAATTATAGCTCTCCATATGTTTTAGGTTGAGCCAAAGTCCAAAACAAATCCCCCGACTGCTCAATCCTATCATATTCAATTAGAAGTTTGTCTCACATGTGTTTAACGTTGGTGTTATTTGGCTGAGGTTATGTAAACTGTCAAGTATTCTTTGTCACATCATCAGTTATCTGCATTCTGACCGACGTCCTGAATAAGATAACATTGTTTTGTTGTGTCTTTGCTCCCAGGACGGCTTTTCCTCCTCAGTCCTTGGGGAAAAATAGTGTGCCATTATTGTGATACATACAGTGAGCAAGAGGCAATATGATGCCAATATAAACCCGGGCAATTCTCTCACATAGTCCAGTGCATAAATTATTTTTGTTTTTATAAAATGCATCAGTTCGATTTTTACAAGTTTACAAACAACAACGGAGAAGGACTGACTCCTTTATTAAAATCATGTGTCGGTTTTACGATGAGACAAATTGCATTCAGGAGGAGACACAGAGCAGCAGGAAAACGTACTACTTCAACAAATTCAAAACTTTTTCACATGGTTGGTGTTGGCGTGATACCAGGATGCGGAGAAGGTAAGCGACCTTTTAATAAGGGACTACGCTTGCAAAAATATAAACATAGATGGTGCAGGAACTCATATATCAAAGCATGCACACTGTGGCATACAGAAGATAAACACAAAGAGCCAGCAGTGTCAAAAGATCGCTTCCTAATTAGTCTTCCCGGCAGGTGAGGCCACTGCAGCGGTTTGATAGCTGGTTCGTAGTAGGATTTTAAAGCTTTGATTTTCTATTGTCAGGGCACCAAAGAGTTGTTTTGGTTCAATTCTGACTCCAAACGCCTGCTGGGCCAAAGAGCCTGAACCATCTGCATAATGAGGTAGGCGGACTTACCTCAAGTAAAAAAACAGCAATTTACCACTGTCTTTTTTTTCTTGCAACACAGTACGAAACAAACTTTTTGCAGGAACACTTGGAGAGTTGCTGTTAACCGCAAAAGTCATGCAGAAATTTGAAACGGTTCCAAAAACTAGACTTACTTCGGGTGAGATTGCTGCTGCCAGCTTGTTCGGTCCTTTGACCGAATCAACAACAAACTGAAAATGTTAAAGAAGAAATCTTTAAAACCGGAAAAAAAGGCCTGGGAGAATAAGCAGCAGTTAAAGATTAATGCCCTATTTTGACCATTTTGATTTTTTTGGTGACAGATCACTGATGCTGGCTGAACGCTAGATTCCTCAAGCCAAACAAAAGACCCTAAAATTAGTCTGACCTGCCTGCACTCCCGAAAGTTGTACAGTATTTGTTTAATTTATTAATGTTCAAATGATGCCAAAAAAATATTTACAACTGTACTGAGATTGATTGGTGTTGTCTAAATGTGCCTTGTGACAGACTGGCAACCAGTCCAGGGTCTAAGCTCCATCTCACCCATGAGCCTAAACAGGTTAATCGGTCGAAAATTGATGGACAGAAGTTTGAGTGAAGTGAAGTTGTGTCATGTCAACATGTTGGTGAGATGAAGTGGAGGTGAGATGGTGACACATTTTGGCAAAGCATCTGTTGGCCATTACTGACACACAGCTGGCGTCTGCAAACTATTTGTGTACTCTTTTCCTTCAATCTCATGCAGGATGGTTACACAAATCCACAGTGTGTGAACCAAGAGCTGATTAATAAGACTCAGTGCAAATGGAGGGCAACACAAAACAGCTGTTTGTGCCTGCATGAACCTATCAGTGATGGTTTATGAATCCTGGGAAGCCAAAATCACTTTTTTTCATATAGTGGAGTTTAAAATGTAAAACTGGATGCAGTCCAAAGAACGTGGGTGAAATGCTCTCTCGATAATCACAATAAGACAGATGTTGGATCTTGAGTTTGTATTCTGTCAGATCAGCTATGATGTGGGCCAAAACAGAGGGTGAAGGGCGGGGGGTGTTGTGTGTGGGAGAAGTGTTCCATGTTTGACTTATTGGCCACCTCAAGGTCAACATGGCGAGTTTGTAACATTGCAATCTTGGTTACAGTCATCAGATACACTTTTAGAAATCAGTTCATCAACAGTATTTCATGCTACAAGGTCTCTTTGACTGGGACCTTGACAGCTGTGATTATCATCTCCTATCTGTTTCATCAGACAGTTGTCAAGGAAGTAAACATGTTCTTCTTCCTCCGCACCAGCTAAGAGCTGCAGCAACCGATTTTAAGGTTGTAAATTTATTTTGCTGTGGCTCCAGCAAATGGATCCTAAGATTTACACTCTCCTCTGGTTGGGTGAAAGACAGATCTGATAGAGAAATGAATGATGTGAGTAATACCAGGAAGCAATAATGACCATCCACCACTGTGAATGACTCCCTGTTAAATGAAGCCTAGTCATCCATTATTAATGTAAAAATAATGATGATGAGGAGCTTTGAAAGTGCAATACTTTTATTCGTCTGACTTTAATCCAATCAAAGTTCTTCAGGATATCAGCATTATTCACATAAGTAACATACATTTTGAGATCTTTGAATTGCACAAGTTCATGTTTTCACATTGCATTTAGTGTATTTGTCAAAGTCATATGTATGTATAAACCCCCAACCATCTTCAAGAACTTTGTGTTATGCGTCGACAAAGGGGAAGGAGACGGCACAACCACAGGAGGTATAGCTCAACAGGTTTATTTAGAGCAGGGGTCACCAACGCGGTGCCCGCGGGCACCAGGTCGCCCGTAAGGACCAGATGAGTCGCCCGCAGGCCTGTTCTAAAAAAAAAAAAAAAAAAAAAAAAAAAAAAAATTTAATTTTTTTTTTTTTTTTTTTTTTTTTTTTTTAAATTAAATCTACATAGAAAAAACACAAGATTCACTTTCAATCAGTGCATCAACCCAAACAACCTCCCCCATGCACACTCATCCACACCCACTCACACAAAAGGGGTTATTTCTTTCTGCTACCAATATTCTGGTTCCCACAACATAGACAACACATCTGCAAGGGACACAGTCCCTGAAGCACACATGATTGTATAGGCTGCTGGTCCACTAACATTTTTATTAATTACTATTTTTTATGTAATTATTTTTATATGGTTTTATGTTCTTTTTTATCCAAGAAAATGTTTTTTATTTATTTATCTTATTTTATTTTATTTTTAAAAAAAGGGCCTTATCTTCAACAGACCAGGTTGTCAATGAAATTAGATTTGTTTAAAGGTTTTTTTTAAACCAGTCCCAGTCCAGATAATGTCCAAGTCGGACTCAGCAACACACACCTTCATTCATGTACACAGAAAAAAATTAGGGAACACAACAGATTGCATATAATTTATAAACAAAATTACATTTTCAAAATAAGCATTTATGTACAGTCCAGATTATGTCCAGGTCACTCAAATTAGGGAACACAACAACAGATATCATATAATCTATAAACATAATTATACTTTCAAAATAAGCCTTTGAGGACTTCCCATCTTTTTTTTAATGTTTTTTGGCATCATTATCGTTTTCAACCATGTAACTTTCTAAAGTTAGAAAATACTGAATAAATGTTTTAAAGAAAGTAATACTAAGTGAATATCTGTTTTTGGCCTTAAAAATAAACATTTTACCGAGTACTATAATTAAATTGACTAAATCATGATTGTCAATGAACTCTCCTAAAATAACAGAAACCACATTAAGCTTCATAAACAAACCAATCCTTAAACACATTTTTTCAACTTCCACCCAAAACAAAGACACAATATGACAATACCAAAACAAATGCAGGGTGGATTCAGGCTCCTGACAACAAAATCGGCAATCATCTGACTCTGTCATATTCCATAATTTTAACATTTTCCCTGTGGGTAAGAAGTTATAAATAATTTTAATTTGAAAATAACGATTTTGCACATCGATAGTGGTTTTATAGATTAGTTTGAATATGGCATCCCATGGCAACAGGCAGTCAAAAAAGTCCTCCCATTTTTCATTTGTGTTGTATGAGGCAGCCTTCAAAGATTTCTTTATTAAATAAAAATTATATATTTTTCTATTTATTTTAGTTCCTTTTTGCCAACTACAATTTCTTATTAGAGGTTTACAAACTAATAATTTAGTAGTTCCATAATTAATTATTTTTTTCCATCTTTTCCCAACTACTCCAGTTAGTTGATAAAATGAAAAGCTCGAGCAAGCATCACCATACATAGCTCTAAATTAATCATACTTCATAATTTTACCATTCTCATTGATAATATCATTGACAAAAATGATTCCTCTTTCAAACATATTTTTCCAAAAGAAAGGCTTTCCATCCATTACAATATTAGAGTTCATCCATATTAACTGCTGCAAAATATCGTCTCTTTTTTCTGGCACATAAAATTGAAAACACCACTATGAGTGGATTGTTTCCTTTATGAACCCCGCCATGTTTCCCAGCAGACTCTCTGGGAGGGGATCACTTGTAAAAAAGGATACAATTTCTTTTGATACAGTACATGTTTTTTGTCCAACAGGACATTTATGTACCACTCAATGTTTAAATACATCTTTGGAACAATTGATGCTTTTAAAGACAGACACATAGCTTCAAGGTTGAGAAGTTTCAGGCCCCCATATTCATACTCTTTGTACAAAACCTTTCTTTTAATCTTTTCTGGTTTGCCGTTCCAGACAAAATCGAAGACCCTCCGCTCATAAATCTTAAAAAAGTTTTGTGATGACAAAAACAAATAAATAAATTGAGGAATAATTAACGAGTTGGCAATAGACATTTTACCATACAAGGTTAGGGATTTCCCTTTCGATAATTGCATAATTTTGTCCAGCTTTCTTAGTCGATTATCATAATTTACTGAGCCTAGATCTTCCAGATTTTCTGGGACAACAACACCAAGTATGTTAACTGGTCCATCTGTCCACAAAACAGGCACTTTGCATTCCATTCGAAAGGACGTTCCCTTTAGATTTCCGATCCTTAACATTTTAAATTTATCATAATTAAGCTTAAGGCCAGATTGCTGTGAAAATATGTCCAAAAGATTAAGAAGGTTCCGCAAACAATGAGGAAAAATCTTATCTTTGTGAATCAGCCTTTTCTGACATGAACTTCATCAAGAACAAACACAGAACACGCCTCACTGATGCACATCTGCAAGACTCACTCAGAGTTGCAGTGTCAAGTTACACACCAGAGTACAACACACTAGTTAACAGCATGCAATGCCAGGCTTCCCACTAACTGACAAAGAAACAGATAACAGATTTGGTGTCCAGTTCAAAGTGTGACCTGATTTAAAAATTTGAGAGTTTACTTTTGTATTTTACATGAGTTATTATTTGTACAAACATGGTGCAAAGTAATTCATGATTTGTTAAAAAATATTAGTGGCTAGTTAGTTAAAATGGGATATTGTGATTTCACAAGACTGTCTTAGAAGTGATCATTTGAAAATGTTCAATTTGAAAAATGTGCACTTAGAGAAAATATAAAAATAAAGTGTTGCATATTGATATTTATCTGTTTCTATATATATTTATTGTGAGAAATCATTAAGATGATCAGTGTTTCCACAAAGATAAATATCATTAATTATTAATAATAACAGAGTTAAAGGTACATTGAGCAAATTGGCTACTTCTGGCAATTTATTTAAGTGTGTATCTAACTGGTAGCCCTTCGCAGTAATCAGTACCCAAGAAGTAGCCCTTGGTTTCAAAAAGGTTGGTGACCCCTGATTTAGAGCTTTTAATGTATACATGGGGTGTGTATGCTACTATGTGTGTGTGTGTAATACTATGTGTGGAAAATTAACACAATGTGAATTTACCAAGGGTTTGTTGAAGGTGCGTGTTGGTGGTGTCAGCATCCAAGTCCAGAGGGGAAGATCCAAAAGGGGTTCGTGATCCGAGCAAGGTCCGTTTGGCAGGAGAGAGGCGTCAGTGGTCCAAATCCGAGCGTGGGGTCAAAGATCAGGGAAGGCAATCGGAGTCTGGGGGAAACTTCACAGTGGAAGCGCAAAGGCAATGACAGGGACACGGAGGCTATGGGAACAGGAGATGAAAAAAAACAAGATCAGAGCTAGGCATGAGAAGGACAAAAATGAGCACAAGAGAAAGCACATGAGGGGAGCCAGATACGTGAGAGCTTACTGAACACAGGGCGACGTTCTGGCGACGAGAAGTCAGCGGCGAGTCTCTTTATCCTGCTGCCTCTCATTAGTCCCAGGTGTGTCGATAGAAGATTGTCTCCGGCTGTGTCGGCGCGTGGGCGCGGTCTGCGCAACGAGCGCGGGGGCGTGTCCTGCTTGGCTCGCAGCGGAGTCTCGAGGTGCTGCCGCAGCGGAGGTAGAGGCAGACAGCACGTGTGCCATAACACTTTGCAGAAAAAGAAAGAAAGAAAATTTTTTGCAAATAAAAGGTTTTAGCTTGGGTTGGACCAAGCACTTCAGTACAGTTTGGTACAGTATAACATTCTCATCTAATCACTAGAGATGTCCAGATCAACATTTGTTGCCTCCAATTCGGATAAAATTTTTTGGCCTCAGATCCGATCTGATTTCGAGTAGTTTTTATAGCAAGTTACCAAAGTAAACACATTTTAATAAAGCTTATCTTAATAGTTTTACAATTGTTTTGTATTGTTGAAAATCCGATGATTACAGCAGTTGTTTTGAATGCTATATACAAGTTTTTTTTAAACAAATTAAAGTGGCTAGTGCACAATAACCAAACAAAAGCAAAAACTACAATTGGGTTTCGCCCTTAAAGTCTTTCGGTATCCAGAGACTTACTCCCTGACTTTGCAAACATTAACAAAAAACATCAAAAAGTTATTTTGTAATATTAATAAAACAAATATGTATTGATCTAGTAACTTGAGTATCAGTTATGTCTTTTCTTGCTGGCTCTCACCGAAGGTGAACACTCTCCTCTACCTCGTCTTTATCATTCCCTGCTTCGCTTCTTCGTCTCGTTTCGTCTTGTTTTAACTTTCTAAGAGCCTCTCTTTTGCACTGTTCTCCAAAATCTAAAACATGGAATTGATGAACTGGTCTCTCAAAGCAATTGACGAGATCACCTTGACGAGAAGCTCAGGTTCGAGGAACCTACATGCCCTGACGGAACGTTTGCTGCTGGATACACGTTGGACTCCTGGGAGAAGTGGATGGTTGTGTGCCTGGCGTTTTTTTCTCTCGTCAAAGACATTGAAGATGTTTATCTACAGTATTTGGAACTGTCATAACAGGTCGTTGCTCTGGTTTATCGACTAATTTGGAATACGATGGCAGCCGTTCATGGAGTTCTGTGTAGCCTGTGCCTGTGTTGTTCTGGTCTCAAACCGAGCCTCCACCCCCAATATGAGTTTACTAAAAGGAGTTTTTTTCTTCTATCTCCTCCCCCCTATGTTTACCTTTTTTCCTACCTCTTTACGGGGCGCTGCTAGGTGGGTACCCATCAGTCTCTCTCTATACTGTATGTCTGTACTTGGATGGGTTATACTGAAAACTAATTTTGTTGTACTTTTTATGTGCAATGAAAATCCTATTCGATATACTGATACTATACTAGCTATCAATATATCGACATTTGGATCGATCACCCCTAATTTAAATTGAAGCTTTAGCAGTTAGTTTTTTGTGTCATCCTGCTCGGTGTGTGAGTGTGGCATGTTCAGCCATTCCTTTTCTTCCAGTCCTCTAGTGATCCTGCTACTTGGAAGAAACCGTTCATTTTAGGTGGGGCCGTTCTCCCGCGATGCAGACTGAACTCTGGATGAAGCGTGTAGGTAAGAAAATGATTTATTGTCCATAAATCATGCAAAACACAAAAATACAGAAAAGCGTACCGATGGCATGGGAGCTATGGCGAAGCTTAGCACATGAACTAGAATCAATAAACATAAAAATACTCAACGTAACGTGTTGAAAAAGCAAGTAAGGAAGCCAGACCGAGTGTGGCGAACAGTGAGAATAAGTAGCTCTCTGATTAGTGCCCGGCAGCAGGTGAGCGTGCCGAACACTAATTAGAGGCAGGTGAAACCAGTCTGCACCCATGGTAACCAAAACACAAACCCAGAAGTGCTCAAGACAGCAACTGAGGGAGCCCAAATCTAAACAGGTCATGCCTGAAACAAAGGACGACAATTTATGACAAAAATTCAGACTGGGTCATGCACTCTTCATTCATATCAAAACTGCAATTTTTCACACATTTCTCACCATACATGTTTTTAAATATAAACATGTGCTGTGGTCAGAGATGTGATCATTAAATATCAGTAGGAAGTGAAAGGGTACCAAATAGACGCTGTGCTGACTGATATATAATGGTATTAAGGATCACCACACTCTTTGTCTCACAAGCGCTTTATTATAACCTTTGACTTGTGAAATGTTGCTAACTTTTGCCAGAGCTTGGATGAATCACAGACAAAAAGAAAAGAGGGGATGAAAGGCCAACTTGCATTGGAGAGCTCTCTTTAGAACATCAAACGGAGAGAGTTTCTCCCAGCAGTCAGAGGGGCTCCAGGGGGACGGACTTGTAATTTCCTGGCAGAGAGCGGCTGGACATGTGGGCACTGTACACTACATCAAACACGGCGGAGCTTGAGGAGGACTGACAGCGCTTTCAAACCTTTTGTGTTTGACATCTCTCTTTATACCAACGTACAGTAACAGCAGCAACAATCATAATTTTCAGTCTGTCTTATAAAACCTACAAAAAATCTGAAATATTCTCCCTAAAAATGTTAGGGCCCCACAGTAAGGAACAACACACCTAAAACTACTAAATACATATAATTCAAAGCATTTTTATGAGAGAAAAACTTTGAGAATAATGTATCATATTTAGAAATAAGTCCCAATAACATTAAGAATACAATTATAATTTTACAAAATTTTTAAAATTATGAACAGTACCCACGGCCTTTCTCTAAAGAACTGTATATTATGAGCACTCCAATATAAGATAACAGAGAATATAAGACAACCTGCTCTTGGAATAGGAGACTCTAAATTGTCTATTCAGTAGATGTGACTCAAATGAGGACAAACAGTATGGAATATGGACGTCTGCAGTTATTTGATGACTGCTTCGTTGGCTCCAGTACTCTGAAATGACCTACAGGCAATAATTAGAGATGCTACCTCAGTAGAGTCCCACCTTAAAACACATTTATATGACGGATCCTGTTTAGACCAGTTGACCTGCCGCTTTTCTTTTTTGCTCTGTCCCCCTCCTGCATGGAGAGAATACCAGGCGCTCACGTATAATTTTTGGAGAGGTAACAGTATGTGAACCTGGCTGGATCACTCTTTTATGCACAGCTGGTGACGTCTCTGGGTTGCCGACTTGCGGCCGTCTTTGTGCGTCCCAATGGACTAGACTCTTACAGTATCTATCAACGTAACAATTAAATTATTGTACCCACTTGGCATCCATTGCAGCCGATCACCAAGGAGGGGCGGCCCCACATCTGCGGGCCCTTCTTCTTTTCCCCCAGTTCGGGCTGTTGAAGTTTTTCCTTGCCCGATGTGGGTTCAGATCAGGTGATGTTGCTGTGGTTTGTGAAGCCCTTTGAGGCACTTGTGATTAAGGGCAATATAGATAGATTCTGATGGATGATTAGTTGATAACCTTTATCCTAAGATTAGCATCACTAGTAGTGTATGAATGGAAGCTAAATAATTCAACCAATATTTACTTCATTAGATGAAACATGAATCAGAAAGTCATTTACTAACTACGCTGTGTGATCAGTTTGTAATAAAAAAAATAGCTTACAGAAATTTGACAACCAAATTCAAGATCCTAACTATCACGGTGACGTGTGGTTGCGATTGTTGGCGTGATCCCAGAATGCAGAGAAGACATGCAGTGTGCAAGCAGAAGATCCCTTTATCTGGTACCAAGCAAAGTATCAAAAACAAAGAGCACCAGCGTGGGACAAGCAGTCCGCCCCAAGTGGGCAGGAGAAGAAATGCAAAATATCAACTAAGGTTTGCGCTTAACAATGCAACGGCACTGTCTGACAAGCATTCTAATCATCGATTGTCCACATGTAAGTCTCCTGATCACCAAACGGAGACAGGTGTGTTAATGAGCAGTTCAGACAGGCTGTAAAGGGGAAAAAGGGACATACATGGAGTAAAAAAATGGAGGAGGGGGCACTGACACAGAAAAAAACATAAAACACAGGGAAATAATATACCAAGACTGACCTGACAATAGGCATGCTCTACTATCTTAGTATTTTAATTCCTAGCAATACTGATAGACAGTATTTCAATCATTCATTATGTTTAATTGTTGTGCAAAAAGGTCATCCCTAGAAGCACACAGCTTATGGACAGGGATCCACAGTTAAAATATACATCATCATATTATATACAAAATACAATAAAATACAATACATTTGAAAATCTACCCACCAAATACCCATTTACAATGGCATTTGTAAATAAAAGAGACATCTTTAAATCAACCAAATCAGTCTCAATATCCTATTATGTACAAACTCCGTTTCCATATGAGTTGGGAAATTGTGTTAGATGTAAATATAAACGGAATACAATGATTAGCAAATAATTTTCAACCCATATTCAGTTGAATATGCTACAAAGACAACATATTTGATGTTCAAACTGATAAACATTTTTTTTTTTGCAAATAATCATTAACTTTAGAATTTGATGCCAGCAACACGTGACAAAGAAGTTGGGAAAGGTGGCAATAAATACTGATAAAGTTGAGGAATGCTCATTAAACACTTATTTGGAACATCCCACAGGTGAACAGGCAAATTGTGAACAGGTGGGTGCCATGATTGGGTATAAAAGTAGATTCCATGAAATGCTCAGTCATTCACAAACAAGGATGGGGCGAGGGTCACCACTTTGTCAACAAATGCATGAGCAAATTGTTGAACAGTTTAAGAAAAACCTTTCTCAACCAGCTATTGCAAGGAATTTAGGGATTTCACCATCTACGGTCCGTAATATCATCAAAGGGTTCAGAGAATCTGGAGAAATCACTGCACGTAAGCAGCTAAGCCCGTGACCTTAGATCCCTCAGGCTGTACTGCATCAACAAGTGACATCAGTGTGTAAAGGATATCACCACATGGGCTCAGGAACACTTCAGAAACCCACAGTCAGTAACTACAGTTGGTCGCTACATCTGTAAGTGCAAGTTAAAACTCTCCTATGCAAGGCGAAAACAGTTGATCAACAACACCCAGAAACGCTGTCGGCTTCGCTGGGCCTGAGCTCATCTAAGATGGACTGATACAAAGTGGAAAAGTGTTCTGTGGTCTGACGAGTCCACATTTCAAATTGTTTTTGGAAACTGTGGACGTCGTGTCCTCCGGACCAAAGAGGAAAAGAACCATCCGGATTGTTATAGGCGCAAAGTTGAAAAGCCAGCATCTGTGATTGTATGGGGGTGTATTAGTGACCAAGACATGGGTAACTTACACATCTGTGAAGGCGCCATTAATGCTGAAAGGTACATACAGGTTTTGGAGCAACATATGTTGCCATCCAAGCAATGTTACCATGGACGCCCCTTCTTATTTCAACAAGACAATGCCAAGCCACGTGTTACATCAAAGTAGCTTCATAGTAAAAGAGTGCGGGTACTAGACTGGCCTGCCTGTAGTCCAGACCTGTCTCCCATTGAAAATGTGTGGCGCATTATGAAGCCTAAAATACCACAACGGAGACATTCTGACAATAAAATTGAAATTGTCTCAAAATATTCGGATCTTTTTTAAAAGTTAATTTAAAATATGCGAGCAAGTAGACTGCGATTAGTTAGTTAAAGCGTGATTACTCCAATTTCAGTGTGTGTGTGCAGAAAACATCGCACAGGGCGATGTGATGCGTCTAGTGCAGTAGCCTTGGAGTAGTAGTACCTGTAGTTAGTGCATGCTGCATGCCGCTTTTGCTTGCTATGCTGCATGCTGCTTCTGCCTGATACTCATTGCTTTCAGCTAGTGCCGCCGGCTAGCCCTCTGTCTCAGAGGGCGAAAAGAGGAGCCGAGTGCATAAGCCTCCTCAGCCGGTACATAGCCTCTCCATTGTCAAGACTCGTACATGCCTCCTCGTGGCCACACACGGTAACTGGAACCTCGCGGTTCCAGGCTAAGTTGTACGGGATCTCGGAGCAGCAGGGGGCCCCAGAGACGGGGCATGCAGGCCCACCGGTGTGTGGACATGCCCTGGTGCCCAGTCAACCCCTGTCCCAGCTATGGGTAAATAACCCCAGCTATGGGCGAATAGTGAAAACCGCCTCAACGGTGGACCAGGCGGAAGATGGCGGCAGCGGAATGCACCACAACGGCTGGGAAGGCGGATGAAGGCTGCAGCAAAGACGGGTCCCCAGTCGTCTTGGTCTCCATGCCACTGGACCCTGGCCCGCTCAATGCCAAGGACTGTGTGGTGGCTGACCGTGCACCAGTCTCCCCACATTAAAAGATTCCACGCACAGGCGTCCTCCATATAGGGAATCCACCCTAACATCCCGGATGGAGGACAGTCATACTCGTTTCGAGTGACCGCCGACGACTCCAATTTCAAAAAAACAAAACAAGTGTTTGATAGGACTAGTTCACTTGCATCAATACACCAAAGTTAGTTTGACTTAATTTACCAAATATGGTTCCATGCCTAGAAGTGGACCTGAATAAAACTGTATTATTTAGTCTATTTACTCATTTTTCCACATAATATACAAGTGACGTGACTTTTGTAAATCTGTGTGTGCGTGTTTGTGTGTGTGTGTGTGTGTGTGTGTGTGCCTGCGTATTTGTGCGTGTGTGTGTGTGTATTGACTTACTGTAGCGCCCTGCTCTATGTCACAGTGAGAACATGCACAACTCATTTTAAATAACTTTTGAACGTTGCTCAGGTTTAAAGTCACATGTTCGTTCTCATATCTCTCCTGGTCATGAGTCAGTCTTCTCCAGGCTTTAATGGGGTAATGTTTTATGTCAACGCAAGATCCCTGCTGATTGGGAGATCCAGCTGATACATATTGTAGTGACTGGCATAGTAATCAGTACAGTTTCTCTCTTTGTCTTTCTTTGGCAGCTTAGTCACAGATGACCATGCTAATTTACGCTCTTGTGTCAGACACTTATTTCGATTTGGTGTTTAATTTTTTATTTAATTTATTTTTAATTTATTTTTAATTATTTATTTATTTTTTTAAATTTTGTAATGGTACGTTAATTACTATTAATAGTTTATTTTTTTTAAATTTAAATAGTTTTATCATCCTATTTTAGTCAATTATTAGTAATATCTTTTCAGTTTTAATGAGTGTTGTAATTATACAATGCACATATCTAATTATAATTTTCACATTTTAACTTGATGTTTTGTTGATACGGTACATTCATGTTTGTTTACAACGCCTAGCATGGCTGTACAAGCCAATTCTTGAGTGACAGTCCCGGTTGCACTTAGTGCAAACATGTGTAGAGACTTCATCCCGCTCCTGTTGTGCGATGGTATTTGCAGTATGTTTCCTCCTGTCTCTCTTCTCCTCTGCGAGCTGGCCTCTCCTCAAATCAGCCTCTGCGATACCCCGTCTAACCGCTTGACGCCAGACATTTCGGTTCTCCGCCTGTATCTCCCAGCTGTCCAAGGGAATATTACACGCCTTTAGATCTCTCTTGCATGCGTCTTTGAACCGGAGGGAGGGAAGACCAACATGTCTGGAACCAGCAGCCAGTTGTCCATACATAATGTCCTTGGGAAGCCGTCTGTCCTCCATCCGCCGAACATGTCCCAGCCATCGAAGACGGCGCTGGCTAAGAAGAGAGTTCATGCTATGGATATTAGCCCGCTGAAGAATGACACTGTGTGGAATATGGTCCTGCCAACTAATACCAAGGATACGTTTGATGCACCGCATGTGAAAAGCGTTAAGTCGACGCTCTTGTCTCATGTAAGTAGTCCAGGTCTCGCTTCCGTAGAGTAAAGTGCTGAGAATGCAGGCCTGATAAACTCGGATCTTTGTATGTTGAGTAAGAGCGTTGTTTTCCCATACTCGCTTTGCTAGTTTAGCCATGATGATATTTGCCTTTCCAAGCCTCCTGTCAAGTTCAACATCAAGCGAGAGTTTATTGCTGATTGTCGAGCCTAGGTATATAAAATTATCTACTACTTCTAAAGTGACACCATTCATCTTGATAGCAGGATTTGCAGCACCTTGAACACTGACATTGGTTTTCTGCAGGCTAACTATAAGTGCAAACTGTTCACAAGCATTCACTAAACAGTCACTTAGACGTTGTAAGGCTTCTTTGGTGTTGGTAACAAGAGCAGCATCGTCTGCAAAAAGCATCTCTCGGATTAACACGGTCCTCCTTTTGGTTTTCGCACGTAATCTTGCCAGATTGAACAATTTGCCGTCAGACCGTGTATCTAGATAGACACCCTCAATGGATGTGTCAAAAGCGTAGGACAGGAGTATAGAGAACACTATTCCAAAAAGAGTTGGTGCTAAGACGCAGCCCTGCTTAACACCACTGTTGATAGAGAAGGAGTCCGAACAGGATCCATCATACAAGACTGTTCCCTTCATGTTGGAATGGAAAGAGATCAACATGCTGAGTAGTTTTGGAGGACATCCAATCTTTTGTAGAAGCTTGAACAGGCCCTTCCTGCTGACAAGATCGAAAGCCTTAGTTAGATCTATGAACATCATGTAAAGAGGTTGACCTTGTTCTCTACTCTTCTCTTGAATCTGCCTGACTGAAAATATCATGTCGGTCGTCGATCTTCCAGCCCTGAAACCACATTGGGATTCAGGATAGATACGATCTGCAAGTATCTGTGGCCTGTTTAGGATTATGCGTGCATAAACCTTTCCAACGATGTTCAAGAGAGAAATTCCTCTATAGCTATTACAGTCACTGCGGTCCCCTTTATTCTTATAAAGTGACACAATAGTGGCATCACGCATGTCCTGAGGTACTCCTTCTTCCTCCCAGCAACAACTCATTTTAAATAACTTTTGAACGTTGCTCAGGTTTAAAGTCACATGTTCGTTCTCATATCTCTCCTGGTCATGAGTCAGTCTTCTTCAGGTTTTAATGGGGTAATGTTTTATGTCAACGCAAGATCCCTGCTGATTGGGAGATCCAGCTGATACATATTGTAGTGACTGGCATAGTAATCAGTACAGTTTAATGCACACATAATGTTTTTAATCTTTGTAAGTACTATATACTGTATTATAGGTATTATCATTATTACTGATCAGTGACACAATCATTTAGATAAGAAATAGAGCTGGTCTCTTTACTGACTTGCACAACAACTTCAGATCGATCACAACAGCATTACTTCAACCTTTTATGGATTCATATGGTCTTTGTGAAAGCTGTGAAATGCAGCTTTCATGGTTTTGTGGTTTGGATAAGAGACAGAAAACTGCAACAAATGTAAATATACGGTATAGTATAAGTACTATACTTTGAAGCACAGAAGTACAAAGCAGATACTTTTTCACTGTAGTATACTGTAAATAGCTCAATTAACATCATGGCAGTTTGTTGCATGTCAGTCATCAAGTTTAAATACATGGTACTTCTTGTGTTAAGGTGATAAATATGCTAATGTCACGAGGGCTTAGCTGGAGTAGGACCCCACAGCAGAGCAAAAAATATATAAGAACGATAACAAAAAGAGTAACTAAGGATGCACTCTTAAGGTGTGAGAGGTAAGAGTTAACACTACAGAGCAACGCTGGGACTGATTTACAGGGAACGAGAAGTGTGAGCAGAGCCAAAGCAGAGGAGATGTGCACGACTGGGAGGGTCAATCATCAGGAAATCTACTGGTGCCAGGTGAAGGGACTGGAGAGCCTAAGTAGTCAGGAGTAGATGAGCATCAGGTGTGCGCGCGGGTTGCTACGCCCCATGACCTAGAAACCAGGAACTGCAACAAAAAGAAGATAGTCAGAAAAAATCATGGATGGGTCCCAACACCTTGCAAAAAGCTTCCCAAACCTGGGAAATTAATTGGGGTTCCCTGTCTGAGACTAGGTCCTGGTGGATGTAGGCGGAATACGTGCTTGACCAGGAGTTGTGCAGTCTCGAGGGAAGTAGGTATTTTGGACAGGGGAATGAAGTGAGGTCGACTATGTTAAATATGACTGAGTTGCCCCGGGAAACTGGAAAGCCTGTGATGAAATCTGATGCTATGTGGGACCATGGACGTGACGGAATAGGCAGACGGTGGAGGAGACCGGCTGGAGGGCGATGAGAGCCTTTGTCTCTGGAACAGACGGAGCAGGCGTTCACAAAGTTCTTGATGTCTTTTTCCATAGGTGGCCAACAGAATCTCTGCGAGACCAAAACAGAGTCCGCCTCACGCCAGGAGGACACTGTTCTTTGGACCAACTCCTGTATCAGATGCATCAATCTCCACAAAAAATTGTAAAATAGGATAAACGTGCATAGTTATCGATGATTTAGTAAACAACTGTTTTAGTTTCTGAGGTCCACCAGAAAAGTGGCTGTGAGCCTCGTCAATAGTGAAGCTTTACTGCCAAAGTTGTGGATAAATCGCCTACAGAAGTTAGCAAAACCCAATAAGTTTTGCAAGTGCTTCCTTAATGTAGGAGATGGCCACTCAACCGCTGCCTGGATTTTGGCAGGCTCAGGTTCAAATTTCAGAGTGGCCTTTTATGTGGGCATCTTAAGGTACACCTGTGCCATAATCATGCTGTTTAATCAGCATCTTGATATGCCACACCTGTGAGGTGGGATGGATTATCTTGGCAAAAAAGAAGTGCTCTCAAACACAGATTTAGACAGATTCGTGGTAAAGGTGTTTATTAAATATACACACATGTTCAAAACATAAAGGTTCCCTTCTTCCATGAAGACAAGAATATAAGTTGGTGTATTACCTTATTCTGATGACTTCCATCGATTGGAATCAGACAGGATTCACAGTAGTTGCTGATAAGCTCAACAACTTCGAATTTACATTGTAAATTAAAAAAGTATTCCTCTCTTTCCAACAGCACATGAAAGTGGTTGTTTTTAGCTTTTTATTTGTCCAGCTTCTATACTCGTTATTGTTTTTATACCCTTTGCAAGAAATACATTGGAGGCAAACTTTGTAGATTGCTTGCTTGTGCGCGCTAGTTTTCTGAGACCTTTATTTTGTTAGCGCAGGCAAGATGGAGCAGCACTTTTACACTTTGATCCTTAGGTGCCGTGAATGTCAAACAACTTATGGAAGTGAAGTCTTAGTGGAGATTGATGCTCAGTAATTTTTAGGTCTAATTTTTTTTAATGCAACCGACTGGTAGCTCGCAATCAATCAATGGGCACCCCTGAGGTAAACAAACTGCTGTGTCACAGGCCACACAACTACAGTGCGTTCATGGACTGCCAAAATTAGTAGGACAAAATGGCGCTCGTTAAATACTCTTATCAGTGGAGCATATTAAACCATGGGCTTTCTAACAATAAGGAAGGTTTGTGTCATGTTTGTCCTCCTACAGAAACTAAATTAAAACAAACATTTTATTTTCCCCCCCATCTTTTTCCATTTTCATACATTTTTTAAAAAGGTCCAAGGAGCCACTAGGGCGGTGCTAAAGAGCCGTATGGGGCTCTAGAGCAGCAGATTGCCAACCTCCGGGCTGAGGAAAAGCAATCATGATACTATGGATGTCTGGATGAAAGTCATAAACAGCATGAATCTGCATTGTGCAAAGTGATGATTTTAGAACTTTAGTTTGGTGCTGTTTCAGTGAGACGTATGAAGACGACTGCCTGAAGAAAACATGCACATTTCTGCAGTCATTGATGATATGGGGCTGCATGTCAGGTAATGGCGCTGGGGAGATCTTCAATAAACGTACACGTTTATATTTTGGACACAACATTTTTCTAATTCAATTAATCAAAATTATGTGTAAGGATGATGACATAATAAAATAAGTAAATATATAAAAAATAAAAAATTGTAAAAACTTTCCTTGAAGAAACATACATTAGTGATGTCATGGCCTGCAAATTCAACTAAAAATAGGTGATGGAAATTGGTTAAAAAAACATGCTCCAACCTGCAAAGCAGCAATCAGAGAAGGTTGGAGCAAGATTGATGAAGAGTACTGTTTGTCACATGTTACGTAATAAGTCCATGCCTCAGAGACTGCAAGATGTTATAAAAGCCAGAGATGATGCATCAAAGTACTAGTGGTGTGTTGTATTGTTTTTGTATGTTTTTCATGATTCCATTTTTTCCCCTCAGAATTTAGTTATTTCATGATTTTTTTCTTTGTTTGATATACGATCTATGAAACTGTTACTCCTACAATTCATGTTCTTGATTTATTTTAGTGTTTCTTAAAGCCAGACAATAGCCATTTGAAATTATTAAAATTTTGTGTCATGTCTGTTATGTGATTTTTTGTATTATTTTTTTTTACAAAGTCAAACAACTGATTGAACAGCCCCTAAATCTGCAATTCCAAAAAATTTGGCCTGGTGTTGTATTTCCAATCCTTCTAAACAATCAAAGTTTCCAATATGACTTACAGTACATTAAGTTTAAAAATAACAAGAAAGTACATGCTGCCCACAATTTTGCTGCCAAAATTGAAACACTGCATGGTGACATTTTGATTTGTTATGTAAGACAACTTAATGACAGAGTTGTCACCGACAGAAATAAATAAATAGCGAATGTTTTGAGATACAAGCGGTCTTTTGGCTAATTGTTATGCTTGAAGTTGCAGGGATATTTTTTTCAGTTATGAGTCTCCCCAACGCTAATTGTTAGAATGAACCCCATAAGATCTGCCCAAAACATCTGGTCTTACTTTGGAGCAGTAGCTAGAAATTGACATACACACACTTTGTTTTCAATTCATTGGAACAAAGAAAGTAAGTGTGAAGAATTTAAGAATTTAATTTAAGAAAGAAATCATCTAAAATATGGCCGACCATGTCGACGACTTGGTGAAGGAGTTTGAGTGTAGCTGTCACAGTGTGTTGGTGACGAACCCCAAGATGCAGAGACGGCAGGCTTGGTGCAGGAAAACATTACTTAATTTAACACTAACCAAAAACAAACAAAAGGGTACAAACAAAAGGCGCGCACAAGGCGGAGAACAAACTTGGCTATGAACAAAAACTAGCACAAAGGCTAACTGTGGACAAGAAACAAAAACACTAACTGTGACACGAAGGAACTACGACATGAGCAGAGTGAACAGAAGTCGACACAACTACAACGACAAGTATTAATGACATTGAAAATCATTAGCGACATTGACAATACTCCAGCACTGACTGGAGGGATAAGCAGATCTAAATAGTAGCTGGCTGATTGACACCCGGTGTGGCCAGGTGCCAATCCGCCACAGCTGAGGGGACACAGTACTCAGGGAGACAATTAGGAAATAACCAAAATAAGAGCGCCTACAGGAAATAAAGACAGACAGAGGAAAAACTCAAAACATAACTAAACTGTCAGTGACAAACCTGACAGTAGCACTTCTATACTGCATATGAGTACGCAAAGAATGTTAAAGTAACATATGGGGAGTGAACATTTATCCATGAAAATATGAATACGCTGCAAATTGTGTGTTTGACGAAGTGGTGTCTCAAAAGAGATACGCTAGAAGCCCACTTTCCAAGGTAAATCACTGTTCCTGTTCTGTTTCTGTACAATATTTGTCTAATCTTGAACCGGTGTGTGGTGAAAATGACATTATGTTGTAATTGTGCAATGACATTAAAGAGCAAACCATACCATACCTACATGCTGTACATTATTATTACATTACTTCATTAAACGCTGGTTGTTTGTAGAACATTCTATAAGGCTTGAAAGAGCACAAGGTCTCGCAATGCATTGTAGGCTGCGGTCGCTATTTTTGTAGGCATACGTTTTTGTTTAAATCGCTGATTTGGACACGCTGCTTCACAACGAGTTACAAACCAATAAAAAGTGGACCACACAAAAAAAACTAAACAAAAATGAACTGTGACGAGACTAACTGGACCCTGTTTCAAAGACTCCGTTACTTGAAAAAAAGGTAAAACTGATCTGAATTTTACTGGACAAGTGATTTACATAACCTGCCGCCATCATCTTGACGAGTCAGTTTTTTGTACCGCTGAAGAATTTCGTATTGCAAAGTCTGTATAGGCTCAAGGACAAATCAACTTAATGTGGCTGCAGGGCCTGCAAATTTTCCATCGGAAAGAGAAGGCCGTCATTTCAGAGGTGTGTAAAGAACACGGCTTGACCAAACACATGCAGCCATTATCACTTTTAAAATACTTTGCACTGATTAAATGGATTTCAATTCCTTTCAGTGGGCAACAGTGAGTTGAGATACAAGTGTTTTGAGATATGAGCGCCATCATAGAATCAGTTGAGCTGATAAGTTGAGGGGCGCATGTAAAAAACATCACTGTCCTACCATCAATGCTGATTAAAGATGAAGCCAAACCCACTTTCACTACACTACTAGAGACGCTCTGTGTTCGATGGGCGGGACAAAACCGAGCATTTATCCAATGACTGTCTAGTTTTTCCACAGTGGGACAGCCCACTCAATGCTCTCCCACTGTTTAAAGCACTGTGACGCTCGCGACAATGGAAGGACAAGAAAGTTGCGTTAACTATCGCGAAAGTAGCTGATTCTGAAGAAAAGTTGAATGCATTCTAGCACATATTTAGTCAATGAAATGTAAACACAAAGTACATATTTGACCACTTATTTTTATTTTATTTTAGAGGAAGCTGTGTTACCAGAGTTTGTTGTATGTACGTGTTGGATGAATCCTTCGTCAGACCAAAGGGGCAAGGCGAGAAGGCAGTCCGTGGGCAAACAAGCGGTCGGGGGCTGGAGAGAAGAAACGAGGTCTGTGTCCAAGCAGAGGTCGAGGATCGAGGGAGGCAGTCCGGAATCCAGAGGGAAGTCGAGGCAAACAGCTCGATCACGGAAAACAGGGGAAGCACTGCGGGGAACACAGAGGACATAAGACACGAGAACAGGGAAGGCACAGAGAGAGAGCAAGTACACAGGAGGGAAGCCAGAGACGGGATGCTTACTACGAGGAGTGAACTACGTTCCGGCACTGGATCTTCGGGTCTGCTGGTTGTTGTCTGTCTTCATCAGACCCAGGTGTGCAGATTGCCTGCAGCTTTGCAGGCGCGTGGCTGTGATGCGGGTAGAGCGAGCAGGGGCATGTTCCGGCGCGCTTCTAGCGTAGGTGCCGGCAGAGCTTGCCGCAGATGACATGCGGGGTTGGGCATGCGCCGTGACAAGCTCAGCTTACCTTGTAGTCTTAAAACAATCACACTGCAACCACAGCATAAGTGGCCACCGTATTTAGGTGGCCACTATATGCAGGTTGGCAGCCATTTTAAATTTGCAGCTATTTAGATTTTTGGACCAGTACATTTGAATGTGTTTTATCCTACAATGTGTAATTGGGGTGAAAGAAATGGCAAAAATGCATTTTCTCAATTGCTTTTGTAAACAGGAATGTTGTCCTAATAATAATGAGCACATTAATAAAGAGAAAAGCTCTTGGAGAGTGCAGAATTCCGCCAGGCCTTATCGCCCAATAGTAAAGTGTCATGTGCGGACTTTGCTGCCGGTGCTGATGCTGTTTCCTGTGTTTCAACTGATCACGTTTGGTGTTTGTGGGCAGAGCTGCAGCAGCACCCTTAACCCAGTTATCATTCAGCTGCTATTCATTGCTACTTTTTTGTTGTGATTGAAACCTTTTTCAGATTGAATAGAATTCCCCACTAGCTGAACTTAAAGTATGTGCTTGTCACAAGTTTTCCATTCATATGTTGGTAAACAATGCTAATGATGATTTTATCTACATTAAAACACTTCTACTAGATCAGAGATCTTCAACAGGGGATCCACAGAGGTACTGCATGGGGTTCGTGAATTTCTTGGTAACTTAAAAAATATAAGATGTATAGGTACATGCAATCAATCAAATTACACCAGGTTTCAAAATATTGGCTATTGTTGACATTACAAAAACAACATAGGCGTTTATGTTTCAGTTTTACAGGTATTTGCATGCAAAACTAATGCTAAATTTCATGATTGGGAACTGTATGCGCACATGTAATGTTCACAGTCAAAAGCATTCCAGTAAAAATCTGATCATTTATTTTTCCTTTACTGTTAACCACAGGAGGTACAGTATGAACAGAATTTTTTTTACAGTATTGCTTACGGTTACCAAAATATCCATGAAACACACAACAGTATTATGTGCAAAAAAAACAACAGCAAAAAAAAACCCCAGATATGTATTACTGTATGGCCTTATGAACATGTCAAGTGAGAACAGAAACAATCCCTGTAAAACGCAATACCGTACTTATTTGTTGGTTTGTTGATTGCCTTAAATTGGGCTGCACTCTTTCACCAGCCTCTCTGAGGACATGTCTACACTAAGTTGTTTAACCCCTTAAACGAATAATTATTTAGCCTAAGCCCCGTTTCAGCCACACTAAACCAGCGTTTAAGGTGCCCCTCCTCGGACAAATTTTTACACGGCTAAGTGCGCCGTGTATTTCTTGAATCTCCGGCACTTAGCTTTGTATGGACTCATTGATCGTTTCCAAACTGAGTTTTGATAGGAAGTGACGCCAGAAAGACCACGCCCCACACAGGAAGTGACATAAGAACGCGCCACAGCCAGCTTCATAATAAAGCGGTTTCGTAACTCGGAGCTAACCACTGGAAATATGAAGACAAGTCATCCAGACATGCCCGTGTCTCTCCTTCCGTCCTTACAGATGCTTGTGGAAATCACACATGAATACCTTAAGAGAAAGCGATTGCAGGCGGCAAGGTAACTTTCCAATGTCCAGGTCAGCTGTGATTCTACTTAGCGAAAAACTTTGTCCATTTGTCAAAGGAGAGACAACAAGAATGCAAGCTCCCGTGGATGTGATAAAAAAGGTAGCGTGTGCTTTGTATTACCTGGCTGTCTTTTGGACTGGCAAAGCAGACTGTATCAGTTATTGTCCGCCATGTATGTTGCGGACTCAACGTCTAGATCCAGAGTAGATCCGTGCGTGACTGCTCGCCGTCTGTTCGCTGTTGCGAAAAAGCTAAGTAGCGCTCTATCTGTGTGCTTTTAATTGTTCTACAGCTTTCTTTATCACTTCTCAAACATTTTTAGTGGTACTATTTAACTTGCAAATCACCCGATCTCTGTCCCACCACCCTTTCCTCAGCTAGCTAGCTGCTAAGCTAGCGCGGAGAAAGGCAGCGCCGGTCAGTAAGAAGCTACTCCTACAGACCGCGACCACTTCCCTGAGGACAGCAGGAACTTCACTCGGTGACAGAAAACACTGTGAGTAATGGCTTCCTGCGCGTCTTGCACCATACTCACGGAGAGGTTGGCTCTGCTAGAGGGCCGTGTCCGCCAGTTAGAGCAGAGTAATGTCGTAACTTTAGATGTTGCGGACGCATCTGCTAGCGTTAGCTGTAGCGAGCTAACTAGCCCAGCTTGTAGCAGTCCTAAGCGGCCTACAAGCTACGGTGTACCGGTTGAGACCCATAATAGATTTAGCTCTTTAGCTAGTCCTACACCCCAGTCTACCGGGCACCACACCTTAGTTATAGGGGACTCCATCACCCGAAACATAAAGCTTAGCAAACCAGCCACAATAAAGTGTATCCCCGGGGCCAGAGCACCTGACATTGAAGCTAATCTTAGGGAGCTAACTCGCAACAGGCCTAGTAAACACGTACGACAGGCTAATCGCACCACTAATTATGCGAATATAGTTGTACACGTTGGCTCCAATGACACTAGAATGAGACAGTCAGAGATTACAAAGAGAAACATAGCCAGGACTTGTGATCTCGCCAGAAAGATGTCCAGGCATCGAGTAATTGTCTCTGGCCCCCTGCCTGCGAGAGGCAATGATGAGAGATATAGCAGATTAGTCTCGCTTAACAAGTGGTTGGCTATCTACTGTAGGCAGAAGGGACTAACGTTTATTGATAACTGGCCCTCTTTCTGGGGCAAACCAGGCTTGCTGATGAGAGACGGCCTTCACCCTAACCAGGAAGGCGCCATCATCCTGTCTAGAAACATAGACTACTATTTAAGTCTCACTTGACTGACTACACTAGAGCAAGCCCGGTCACAGGCAACTACAATGTCTGTTAGTCCGGGTGAGGAGTCAGTTAAGCTAGAACTAGCCAGCGCCAGGCTGGATAATCCATGTACGCATAGCAATTCTCTTAGAATAATACACAATTCACATAATGTTTTTTCTGTTGTGTCTGTGTCAGAGGTGGACATGCATTCTACTGAGGTGGCAAATTATGATATGTCCAGTCTATTGCAGCACCAAACAAACAATCGGAAAATTCCCGTCATATCAATTCCTAGATATGGTCGAAACTATTTAAAGTGCACTACGCATAATAAACGCAACATTGTTAATATTGCCACTACGGATAATCTTAACAAAAACTCGTCAAAACAGCCCAATACCTATAATATGGGCTTTTTAAACATAAGATCATTGTCTCCCAGGGCGTTATTGGTTAATGAGGTCATTAGAGACAACAATCTTAACGTCATTGGTCTTAGCGAAACCTGGCTCAAACCGGACGAATTTTTTGCGCTCAATGAGGCATCTCCTCCTAACTATACGAATGCGCATGTTGCCCGCCCTCTTAAAAGGGGAGGGGGTGTCGCACTAATATACAATGAAAATTTCAACCTTACCCCTAACCTAAATAATAAATATAAATCGTTTGAGGTGCTTACTATGAGGTCTGTCACACCGCTACCTCTCGACCTGGCTGTTATCTACCGCCCCCCTGGGCCCTATTCGGACTTTATCAGTGAATTCTCAGAGTTCGTTGCTGATCTAGTGACGCACGCCGACAATATAATCATAATGGGGGACTTTAATACCCATATGAATACCCCATCGGACCCTCAGTGCGTGGCGCTCCAAACCATAATTGATAGCTGTGGTCTTACACAAATAATACATGAACCCACGCATCGCAACGGTAATACAATAGATCTAGTGCTTGTCAGGGGTGTCACCACCTCCAAAGTTATGATACTTCCATATACTAAAGTAATGTCCGATCATTACCTTATAAAATTTGAAGTTTTGACTCTTTGTCAACAAGCTAATAATAATAATAACTGCTATAGCGGCCGCAACATTAATGCTGCCACAACGATGACTCTTGCTGACCTACTGCCTTCGGTAATAGCACCATTCCCAAATTATGTCGGCTCTATTGATAAACTCACTAACAACTTTGACGATGCCTTGCGCGAAATTATTGATAGTATAGCACCGCTAAAGCAAAAAAGGGCCCCTAAAAGGCGCACCCCATGGTTTACAGAAGAAATTAGAGCTCAGAAATTATCATGTAGAAAACTGGAACGCAAATGGCGCGCGACTAAACTTGAGGTTTTCCATCAAGCATGGAGTGATAGTTTAATAACTTATAAACGCATGCTTACCTTAGCTAAAACTAAATACTACTCAAATCTCATCCGCCTCAACAAAAACGATCCTAAATTTCTGTTTAGTACAGTAGCATCGCTAACCCAACAAGGGACTCCTCCCAGTAGCTCCACCCACTCGGCAGATGATTTTATGAATTTCTTTAATAAGAAAATTGAACTCATTAGAAAGGAGATTAAAGACAACGCATCCCAGCTACAACTGGGCTCTATTAACACAAATACGACTGTATATACGACGGACACTGCCCTCCAAAATAGTCTCTCTATTTTTGATGAAATAACATTAGAGGAATTATTACAGCGTGTAAGTGGGATAAAACAAACAACATGTTTACTTGACCCACTTCCTGGGAAACTTATCAAGGAACTGTTTGTATTATTAGGTCCATCAGTGTTAAATATTATAAACTTATCACTTTCCTCCGGCACTGTTCCCCTAGCATTCAAAAAAGCGGTTATTCATCCTCTGCTCAAAAGACCTAACCTCGATCCTGACCTCATGGTAAACTACCGACCGGTCTCCCACCTTCCGTTTATTTCCAAAATTCTCGAAAAAACTGTTGCACAGCAGCTAAATGAACACTTAGTGACTAACAATCTCTGTGAACCTTTTCAATCCGGTTTCAGGGCAAATCACTCTACGGAGACAGCCCTCGCAAAAATGACTAATGATCTATTGCTAACGATGGATTCTGATGCGTCATCTATGTTGCTGCTTCTTGATCTTAGCGCCGCTTTCGATACCGTCGATCATAATATTTTATTAGAGCGTATCAAAACACGTATTGGTATGTCAGACTTAGCCTTGTCTTGGTTTAACTCTTATCTTACTGACAGGATGCAGTGCGTCTCCCATAACAATGTGACCTCGGACTATGTCAAGGTAACGTGCGGAGTTCCCCAGGGTTCGGTTCTTGGCCCTGCACTCTTTAGTATTTACATGCTGCCGCTGGGTGACATCATACGCAAGTACGGTGTTAGCTTTCACTGTTATGCTGATGACACTCAACTCTACATGCCCCTAAAGCTGACCAACACGCCGGACTGTAGTCAGCTGGAGGCGTGTCTTAATGAAATTAAACAATGGATGTCCGCTAACTTTTTGCAACTCAACGCTAAGAAAACGGAAATGCTGATTATCGGTCCTGCTAGACACCAACATCTATTTAATAATACCACCTTAACATTTGACAACCAAACAATTAAACAAGGAGACTCGGTAAAGAATCTGGGTATTATCTTCGACCCAACTCTCTCGTTTGAGTCACACATTAAGAGTGTTACTAAAACGGCCTTCTTTCATCTCCGTAATATCGCTAAAATTCGTTCCATCTTGTCCACTAGCGACGCTGAGATCATTATTCATGCGTTCGTTACGTCTCGTCTCGATTACTGTAACGTATTATTTTCGGGCCTCCCTATGTCTAGCATTAAAAGATTACAGTTGGTACAAAATGCGGCTGCAAGGCTTTTGACAAAAACAAGAAAGTTTGATCATATTACGCCTATACTGGCTCACTTGCACTGGCTTCCTGTGCACTTAAGATGCGACTTTAAGGTTTTACTACTTACGTATAAAATATTACACGGTTTAGCTCCAGCCTATCTCGCCGATTGTATTGTACCATATGTCCCGACAAGAAATCTGCGTTCAAAGAACTCCGGCTTATTAGTGATTCCCAGAGCCAAAAAAAAGTCTGCGGGCTATAGAGCGTTTTCTATTCGGGCTCCAGTACTCTGGAATGCCCTCCCGGTAACAGTTAGAGATGCTACCTCAGTAGAAGCATTTAAGTCCCATCTTAAAACTCATTTGTATAATCTAGCCTTTAAATAGACCCCCCCTTTTTTAGACCAGTTGATCTGCCGTTTCTTTTCTTCTCTCCTCTTCTCCCCTGTCCCTTGCGAGGGGGAGTTGCATAGGTCCGGTGGCCATGGATGAAGTGCTGGCTGTCCAGAGCCGGGACCCCGGGTGGACCACTAGCCTGTGCATCGGTTGGGGACATCTCTGCGCTGCTGACCCGTCTCCGCTCGGGATGGTTTCCTGTTGGCCCCGCTGTGGACTGGACTCCCGCTGATGTGTTGGATCCACTGTGGACTGGACTTTCACAATGTTATGTCAGACCCACTCGACATCCGTTGCTTTCGGTCTCCCCTAGAGGGGGGGGGGTTACCCACATATGCGGTCCTCTCCAAGGTTTCTCATAGTCATTCACCGACGTCCCACTGGGGTGAGTTTTTCCTTGCCCGTATGTGGGCTCTGTACCGAGGATGTCGTTGTGGCTTGTACAGCCCTTTGAGACACTTGTGATTTAGGGCTATATAAATAAACATTGATTGATTGATTGATATAAAGTCACCAAAAACGAATGGACAATGAAGGTGAAGGCAACAGAGTGAGGAGTGTCCTGACCAGATATCTAGATCCCTAGATTGATTGATGTAAAATGTTATTTATCACATTGTTTATATGTCTAATAAAGATTTTATTAATTTATGATGGCTCAGGTGTGATTCACTACAATAGGGCCCCACAGCACACTGGATTCAAGTTAATTGAAATACCACAACACTGGATATTGTTCAGATAAGTTAAATTTAAGAACTTGCACACAAAGCAACACTGGAGATGACTATGACGTGTCCATTGTGCGTACTAGGTCACGTTGCGCCAGCGGACGGAAGGGTGCGGGGGTCTTAAACGGTGACATTGTTGTGTGTGGACACGGATAAGGTTAGGTGTGATTTAACCTGGATAACTTTATCTGGCTTAGTGTAAAACGGGGCCTAAGTGAATTAGGCGGTTGATTACATGGCCAATGATAATGGCACCAATTTCATCACTGAATACTGCTCTTGCAGCTCTTGGAATGCCACAATCTCGCATTCTTACACCTCTACCTTTCCCTCTCATTGGGCCTGCTCTTCCCCTTGGGCCCCCTGCTCTTATTTTTCCTCGTTCAGACATTACAGTGTTTGTCCTTTTCTGTTTCTGTTCCCAAAAACTTCACTTTTCAAAGTCCTCCTGACCACTACCACTCAGTCTAAACCAGACTGGATTTAGCTGTGGTTGGCCCAATGTACCCAACATAAATGAGCTTTCTGGCAATTATGTTTGTTATCAGCTGAGATATATTGTTTTTGAACTGATATCATTGCAGAAGCAAATGTTTTTATACTGTAGCTAATGTTTGGAATATTGTTTTTGCTACTGTGGGATGTTGTGTGTTAACATTCGAAATTCTACAAAAACACATCATTTTGTTGTAAGATATAGCTTGTCTGTTAAGAAAATGTAAGCCTTGTGGAAATGTGTTCACTGACTTCATATTGTGTGAAAACACTATGGAATGTGTTAATGGTATGGCGACAAAAGACAGATGCTGTGCTAGTTGTGTTTAGAGTTTTGAAAATGTAACGACTGGCTGGAAAAATGCTTGTTAGTGACTGAAAAAAACTGTAATAAACATGCCATTAAAGCAAACACATTTTCCAGTCACAGATTAAAAATTTTGAAAGATATGGTACACTTAATTAATTATAAAAAAAAGTGTATCCATCTGAGATTATTGCGATTCATTTTCAGTTAACTATAAATAATATGCGATTAATCAGGATTAAATATTTTCATCATTTGACAGCCCAAATTATATATAATGATTACATATTAAAAATGTTACTTATCTAAATAGACATTGGAATCTATAAGAACTGTATGAATAAACTGTTTTACAAAAGCGAGAGCAACGGGAAAGTGCTCTGGCTAAACGGGCTATTACGAAACAAAACAAAATGCAAAACACTTACAGGGAATGTGGAGCTGACGGCGTCCAC
This sequence comes from Entelurus aequoreus, assembly GCF_033978785.1. Lineage (NCBI taxonomy): Eukaryota > Metazoa > Chordata > Actinopteri > Syngnathiformes > Syngnathidae > Entelurus > Entelurus aequoreus. Next base: position 49,009,309 of record NC_084733.1, on the reverse strand, counting down.
ACAGTTGGAGTTACTTGCATTAAGCGTCTAAAAGGTTTGTCTATGGTCATCAGAGGATCAAGGATAGTAGCATCAACAAACATGTCCTGACCATGAATGGTGGCTCACACTCAACTTAAATAGAACTGATTGCAAACAGAAAACAGGTGAGGGGAAATGCTCTGTGACAAACATGTGTGAAGCGGTCACCAAACAACACCAACACAACAGGAAGAGTCACCAAAATAAAAGCGCAGGACAGGAACTAACCAACAACACAGCAGAACACCAACAAAAGGGCACGGCTTAATGTAAACAGCCGTAACCTAAAGGCCCTTTTTTAATCAAAACAGTAAATGTGATCACTTATTGGTTGTGCTGCAATAAAGGAGCAGATACAACATAAAATATTATTTTATTGAATAATGTGGAGGTGTGTCTATAACAAGTCTAACATAAGTATACTTGTTGCATGATTATTCGACCCTGATGCACATTTATCTTATTCAATTTAGAGTTGTTTATAAAGCTACACAAACAAAGACAGTGTGTGCAGAACCCCTCTGTAAAGGTGTTGCAATATCTTAGCGAGGAAAGCACTGCTTTCATTTTTTTATCTAAGTAACAGCGCTGCACAATGTAATCTTGTAAACTTCATTTACTGATTGAAGTGAGTGTTTCGGTAATGCCTCCCATGTCTAACAAAATCAGTCATAAACTTTCCAGCTTCAAGTCATTTAATAGAAATATCCAAGGCTGTCTCTGGAACACTCTGTTCATAGATAAGATGACAAAAAAGGCCTCCGTCTCTTCTCAGTGTTTGTGTGAGTGTGTGTGCGTGTGTGTGTCTGTGTGTGTGCGTGCGGTGAGTGAATGTATGTGTGTTTCCGAGTAAAGCAATGACTTGGCTGGTGCATTTAGACACACATGGCCTCAGGCACCAGCTACAGCACAAGGCTGTAATTTAGAAAAGGCAGGCTGGGAGGCAGGTCTTGGTCTGACTTGCCTCAGGTAACAGCTAAGACTGCAGATCTGAGTCAAGCACTTTGGACGGGGGAGGACGGCCAATTTGCTCCGAGCGGGGGCTCTCTGGGAAGGCTGGAGCTGTGAGAGCAGCTGGGCTTGTCAACAGATTAATGCGTCAACCAAAGTGACAGGTCCACCCCTCTTCCACTCCAGTGCTTGCTGCATAGGAGAAAGTCCCATACGGTATCTCTCACTGCGCCCTCTGGGACTAATCCTCACCCTGCCCAACTAGAACCAGGTGCCACTATTGTTGTGAAATAGTGGGTAGACATTTTCCACCAGCAAACATTCCAAGTGTGCCCATGTCGGCTGCCATCTTTAATGCTGTCCAGATGAGGCGAAGATGGGAGGAGCAGATGGAGGAGAGGTGAGAGAAAAGCTATGTAAAGAAGACAAGAACATGAGTGTGAGGGAAACCGCACAGCTGCAGGTTTGCATGCTGCATTTGGGCCCCAACTGATTGCTATAAGAGGAATTGATTATTCTTTTTCTCAGGTTTCAAGTTGTGTGACATTTTAAATGTATTTTTCCTAGAAAATGATACAACCTTTCAGTTGTTTTACATTTTTTATAACTTGGGATTTAGTTAGAATATTATAGCAAATATACACTCGGATTCCCACATTTGTCTTGAACTTCATCTGATTTAAGCACGTACACAAATGCAGGTGCATCTTCGGCTTTCAGGCTGCTATGTGTTGTTTTGGAGACATTGATATTGATGCATGTTTTGGTACGTCTACTCACTGGTACAAGGCTGAAAGAATGATGGCTCCAAATGTGTAACTCGAAGTTTGGACAGTCTTCAATATACACTATATTGCCAAAAGTATTAGGCCACCCATCCAAATGATCAAAATCAGGTGTCCTAATCACTTGGCCCGGCCCCAGGTGTATAAAATCAAGCACTTAAGCATGGATACTGTTCCTACAAACATTTGTGAAAGAATGGGCCGCTCTCAGAAGCTCAGTGATTTCCAGCATGGAACTGTAATAGGATGCCACCTGTGCAACAATTCCAGTCGTGAAATTTCCAAGCTCCTAAATATTCCAAAGTCAACTGTCGGCATTATTATAAAATGGAAGAGTTTGGGAACAATAGCAACTCAGCCATGAAGTGGTAAGCCACGTAAACAGACAGAGAGGGGTCAGCTTGCAGATGCTGAAGTGCATAGTGTAAAGACTTTCTGCACAGTCAGTTGCTACAGAGCTCCAAACTTCATGTGACCTTCCAATTAGCCCACGTACAGTACGCAGAAAGCTTCATGGTATAGGTTTCCTTGGCCGAGCAGCTGCATTTAAGCCATACATCACCAAGTCCAATGCAAAGAGTCGGATGCAGTGGTGTAAAGCACGTCGCCACTGGACTCTAGAGCAGTGGAGACGTCTTCTCTGGAGTGATGAATCATTTTCCATCTACCGGGAGAACGGTACATTCCGTACTGCATTGTGCCGAGTGTGAAATTTGGTGGAGGAGGAATTACGGTGTGGGGTTGTTTTTCCAGGAGTTGGGCTTGGCCCCTTAGTTCCAGTGAAAGGAACTTTGAATGCTCCAGGATACCAAAACATTTTGGACAATTCCATGCTCCCAACCTCTTACTCTTCCAACATGACTGTGCGCCATTGCACAAAGCAAGGTCCATAAAGATAAGAATGCCAGAGTCTGGTAAGGATGAACTTGACTGGCCTGCACAGAGTCCTGACCAGAACCCGATAGAACACCTTTAGGATGAATTACAACGAAGACAGAGAGCCAGGCCTTCACGACCAACATCAGTGTGTGACCTCACCAATGCGCTTTTGAAAGAATGGTCGAAAATTCCTGTAAACACACCCCACAACCTTGTGGACAGCCTTCCCAGAAGAGTTGAAGCTGTAATAGCAGCAAAAGGTGGACCAACATCATATTGAACCCTATGTATTAGGAATGGGATGGCATTTCAATCAATCAATGTTCATTTATATAGCCCTAAATCACAAGTGTCTCAAAGGGCTGCACATGCCACAACGACATCCTCGGTTCAGATCCCACATCAGGGCAAGGAAAAACTCAACCCAATGGGACAATGAGAAACCTTGGAGAGGACCGCAGATGTGGGGACCCCCCCTAGGGCGACCGGTGCAATGGACGTCGAGTGGATCTAGCATAATATTGTGAAAGTCCAGTCCATAGTAAATCTAACTAAATTGTGAGAGTCCAGTCCATAGTGGGACCAGCAGGAGACCATCCCGAGCGGAGACAGGTCAGCAGCGCAGAGATGTCCCCAACCGATGTATAGGGGAGCAGTCCACCCCGGGTCCCGACTCTGGACAGCCAACACTTTATCCGTGGCCACCGAACCTGTGCCCCCCCCCTCCACGAGGGAGAGGGGGGCAGAGCAGAAAAGAAAAGATCAACTGGTCTAAAAGGGGGGTCTATTTAAAGGCTAGAGTTTACAAATTAGTTTTAAGATAGGACTTAAATGCTTCTACTGAGGTAGCATCTCTAACTGTTACCGGGAGGGTATTCCAGAGTACTGGAACCCCGATAGAAAACGCTCTGGAGCCCGAATAGAAAACACTCTATAGCCCGCAGACTTTTTTTGGGCTCTGGGAATCACTAATAAGCCGGAGTTCTTTGAACACAGATTTCTTGCCGGGACATATGGTACAATACAATCAGCAAGAAAGGATGGAGCTAGACCGTGTAGTATTTTATATGTAAGTAGTAAAACCTTAAAGTCGCATCTTAAGTGCACAGGAAGCCAGTGCAGGTGAGCCAGTATAGGCGTAATATGATCAAACTTTCTTGTTCTTGTCAAAAAGTCTAGCAGCCGTATTTTGTACCAACTGTAATCTTTTAATGCTAGACATAGGGAGACCTGAAAGTAATACGTTACAGTAATCGAGACGAGACGTAACGAACGCATGAATAATGATCTCAGCGTCGCTAGTGGACAAAATGGAACAGATTTTAGCGATATTACGGAGATGAAAGAAGGCCATTTTAGTAACACACTTGATGTGTGACTCAAACGAGAGAGTTGGGTCGAAGATAATACCCAGATTCTTTACCGAATCGCCTTGTGTGATTGTTTGGTTGTCAAATGTTAAGGTGGTATTATTAAATAGGTGTCGGTGTCTAGCAGGACCGATAATCAGCATTTCCGTTTTCTTAGCGTTGAGTTGCAAAAAGTTAGCGGACATCCATTGTTTAATTTCATTAAGACCCGCCTCCAGCTGACTACAATTCGGCGTGTTGGCAGAGGTGGGTAGTAACACGCTACATTTACTCCGTTACATCTACTTGAGTAACGTTTGGGATAAATTATACTTCTAAGAGTAGTTTTAATGCAACATACTTTTACTTTTAGTTGAGTATATTTATAGAGAAGAAACGCTACTTTTACTCCGCTCCATTTATCTACATTCAGCTCGCTACTCGCTACAGATTTTTATCGATCTGTTAATGCATGCTTTATTTGTTTTGGCTTGTCAGACAGACCTTCAAAGTAGGATCTATGCATGCCTGCGTTTCACCAATCAGATGCAGTCACTGGTGACGTTGGACCAATCAAACAGAGCCAGGTGGTCACATGACCGTCACACGTGGACCCCGACTTAAACAAGTTGAAAAACGTATTCGGGTGTTACCATTTAGTGGTCAATTGTACGGAATATGTAATGTACTGTGCAATCTACTAATAAAAGTTTCAATCAATCAATAAAAAGTGTGAAGGAAAAAAGACACTTTTTTATTTCAACCGTACCTCTCTCAAAAGCCTAAAGACTAACCGCACATTTCCTGTCCTCACAATGAAAGTGCCGCTCCATCGCGCTTGCGCTAACAAAATAAGAGTCTCCGAAAGCCAGCGCAAACAAGCTAGCAAGCTACGGAGTTTGCCGCCAATGTATTTCTTGTAAAGTGTATAAAAACGAATATGGAAGCTGGACAAATAAGATGCCAAAAACCAACCACTTTCATGTGGTATTAGACAGAAAGGAGGAACTTTTTTTCTCCTCCATTTGAAAACGTGGACGTTATCAGCACTGCTGTCTGATTCCAATCAATGAAAGTCATCAGAATCAGGTAATACACCAACTTATATTCTTGTTTTCATGAAAGAAAGGAATCTTTTTGTTAAACATGCATGTATATTCATTAAAACACCTTTAACATGTGAACAAAAACGGCAAAAATAAATAAATATAAATGATATACTGTACATAGAAATGTATATATATATATATATATATATATATATATATATATATATATATATATATATATATATATATATATATATATATATATTTATTTATGTATATATATATATATATATATATATATGTATGTATATATATATATATACACATATATATGTATATAAATATATATATATGTATATATTATATATATATATATATATATATATGTATGTATATATATATATATATATATATTTATATATATATATATATGTATATATATATATATATATATATATATATATATATATATATATATATACATATATATATATATGTATGTATATATATATATATATATATATATATATATATATATATATATATATATATATATATATATATATATATATATATACATTTCTATATACAGTATATCATTTATATTTATTTATATACACTGTATATATGATATGTGTGTGTATGTATATGTATATATGAGGTAGATCACCTCGACTTGGTCATTTATTAAGTAATTGATTAACGTTGAAAAACTTATTGGGGTGTTACCATTTAGTGGTCAATTGTACGGAATATGTACTGTACTGTGCGATCTACTAATACAAGTTTCAATCAATCAATCAATCAATGCCTACTGAGCCTATGGTGCTGTTAAGCTATTGTGGCTCAATTTGCCTTATTTTTATTTTATTTCAATGTATTATTATTTAATATATATTATTGTTTCAGTTGCTTAAGAGATATTCCTGATTCTGAATTTGTTCATTGCTATTTTTATGTTTTTTTTTTATGTTTTTGTGCATTATTTGTTGCCGTCATCATTAAATAAACAGGTTACTCATCAGTTACTCAGTACTTGAGTAGTTTTTTCACAACATACTTTTTACTTTTACTCAAGTAAATATTTGGGTGACTACGCCTTACTTTTACTTGAGTAATAAATCTCTAAAGTAACAGTACTCTTACTTGAGTACAATTTCTGGCTACTTTACCCACCTCTGTGTGTTGGTCAGCTTTAGGGGCATGTAGAGTTGGGTGTCATCAGCATAACAGTGAAAGCTAACACCGTATTTGCGTGTGATGTCACCTAACGTTGACTGTAATAATGTAAGAATGACTTACAGTTACCCCCAAGTCAACCATCATGATGGTTTTACAATTTAGGTTGGTTTCCCCTTGCAGAATGCAAAATGCTCAAGCCAAACCACTCAACATTTTGGTTGTACTTTACCCTAAAGGGGTCATATTATGCAAAACCAACTTTGCTTACCAGGCAATACCTCTTTTTTGTATTTGGATCTCCATAAGTCCCAAAATCTGAATTCAAACCATGGAGGTGTGGCAGAGATACTTACAAAACAATTGGGTTCCAAATTAGCTGTTTGGAATGTAATCGAGGTAGAGCTTTACCGGAAGATCTCTGCTTAAGTCTGCCATTTTTATTTTCTCCAGCTGAATTGTAGTCCAAACAGAAATATGGTATGTCTGTCCACGGTGTGACCTAATGACAGAAAATGCTCTGTTATTGGTTGAAGTAACCAGCACAGGTCACTACACACACTTTCAGCCTTTTCTGAAGAAGTAAGAAGTGCCTGCTTAACATTTGTGTTTTGTGACGATGTACCTACTTGGAGTATTTAAATGCAGCCAAATATGGAAGCACAGAACCTTGCTAAGATGCCCCCCTCCCGTTGCATGGCCTTTCTACAGAGGGATTTACCCAAAACAACATTTTATTGCAGAACTCATTCCCACAATTTATAAGAAGGGTCGATACAATGAAACGGTAAGTCTAGCAACAGTAGATTAAGACATGTAATAATATGTTAGCATGTAGCATTGTATTTTGAATAACTCGCCGGCATGAGATAACCATGGTACTTCATAGATGCACACAGTCGTTTTTAAATAGGGAGACAGACATTATAATAACAACTTAAAGCTTTATGGACTAAAATGTGTTTAAACGAATAACAAACAAACCTTTTAGATGCATTTTACCTCCCTTACTCATTGTGGGGCAGTCTGGCTTGGACATGTGCGCTTGAATGCTAAAATCTACCGCTGTTGCCATTTAAAATAAAAAATAATATTCCTGTGTTCTGTATTACTGCTGGTTTTGCTGCGATAATAATGACAATTTGTTAAGACATGTTATTTCATACAGGTGAGTTTATTTCACTATATTTTCATTTTCTAATTCTGGCACTGTTACACAAGTACCAATATTGCACCGTCATCGGAATAAATGTAGACCAAACCCAACCGTAGTACGGTATCAATGGAATCCCTTGTCGTGCTTCATGAACCAGGAAGTATCCTCCTAATTAACAAACAAAAACATGACTCGCACATTTTTGGGGTGGCCAAACCGAGTGACATGGTCAGTACTCATTATGTTAAAACAGCATAATTGATAGTGACATGTGCAAAGAATTCTAGAATTATAAAACTGCGTTTTAACATGCGCTTCAAAATCAGACAAAGCACATAATCATTTTTGCTTTGCCTACTATTTGTCCCTGTATATTTTTCCTGAACATTTCAGCATTATTTTTTGTTTTTCCCACCACTCTATGCGCCAAAAATTCAGCGTGAGGCACCATTGGTATTAACATACCCAAGCTGACAGGTGACCCGCGGTGCTGCTTGTTTAAAAGTGGGTTTGAGTCATGGTGGTCAGAAGCTCGGCAAAGCCAAATGTTGCCTTTGATGAGTCTGTCTGCAAACCAAAGTGTGCTGGCCAGGGGTATACTGTGTGTGTGTGAGTGTTTGTGTGTGTGTGTGTGTGTGTGTGCGTGTGTTTGTGTGTGTGTGTGTGTGTGCGTGCGTGTGCATGTGTGTGTGTTGGACAGAGGGAGGCTGAAGACGGGTCAAACACTCACTTTGAAGGCCTGTTTGCGCCCACGCCAAGGACAACATGAAAGGACTAGACAAATTAGAACAATCAACATGAAATGTGGTTTAGTTAGGTAAAGTTCATTAATAGTCATCTTAAACGGATTTGTTGTGTTGAGAGAGCTTGAAAAAGTGTAATGTTGCACTGATTTGTAGTCTAAGCAAACATTGGAGAAGGCATTTCCAATACAAAAATAAACCTAAAGCAGTTCTGTGTATGTATTTGTGGTGCAGTGTCACTAAGTATACAGTAAATCCCTTACCACTTGTCAAACCCATAAATACACATTATCATCTTTACAGAAACAGGTTTACCAATCCACATTAGTTTCTTTATGTCGTTATACGGCTCCTTTGTTTTTGTTTGGTTTCATCGGTTATCTTTTTATTTGAAAGAAACAAGTTTAAACTAACCTCTCATTGTCTTATATTTTTTGTTTTGTTTGGTGCTAATGTTTAATGCGCAGACAGGAACATATTTGAAACATTCATTAGGGTCAAAGATCGCTTTCTGGTAATAAGCCTTTGCCAAATTACCTCGGTACGCAAAATACTCTGCATTTCTATCAAAAACTAACTAGTCACTCAAACACTTTGAAAAGTTCCTGAGAAACCTTTGAGAGGCGGCTGTGCTGTCGAATGCTGATTGGTTGAACACATTTGGGGTTTTTCTAAAACTTTATATACAAACATGATAGCTGCTCTTACAGTATGTGGGGACAACTTGTTTATTTCTTATTTCTTGTGTATTTATATTACGATATACTGTACATGGCCCTGCAATGAGGTGGCGACTTGTCCAGGGTGTACCCCGCCTTCTGCCCGATTGTAGCTGAGATAGGCTCCAGCGCCCCCCGCGACCCCGAAGGGAATAAGCGGTAGACAAATGGATGGATGGATGGATATTGTGGGAAGCAGATCAGAATCATATCCATATTTAAGTGTTACTTCTTTCTAAAAACTCCTATAGTCATATTTACATCAGCTAATGTCTCGTGTGGTACAAAGTGCTTGGATTCGAGTGTCCTTGGTTAGAGTCAGAGCGCTGTTTATTCTCTTTGTTGAGACTGCCATTACATTCCTAAGATAAGGAGCACAGCTAGACTGGGGAAACAGCAGGTGGGGAGGGGGAGGAAGGAGAAAATCACAACACTTCCGAGAGTTGGAAAAGAGACCGATCTGGACCGGGCTGGGGAACGCTGGTGTGCTGGATTGGTCTCACGTTTGTCCTCTAAGCTTGGAGAATAAACCACAAAATACCAATTACTGCCTGTTGATTGAATATAAACATCAGCTTATCGCCATGAAATGAATCTGGGAGAGACTAGCAATTTGAATTCCCCATTGGAGGAATGCTGGTCAACGCAACAATATACTGTACATGACAATGTAGAGAAAGAAGAACAATGGGTGTCTATGAATGTTCTCATTCATCTAGGTCATTGTAGTTTCAGAGCATTCAATCGATCGCAACTGGACTGTTTTGTTTGCCTTAGAAGACATTGTGTGACTCTTTCTATGCCACATCAATGTGGAATGCGCTCCCAACAGGTATAAAAGAAAGGGCATCTCTATCCTCCTTCAAAACCGCAATAAAAGTTCACCTCCAGGCAGCTACAACCCTAAACTAACACCCTCCCCGGATTCCTAATAATCAAATGTAAACAATAAAATGCGGATACTTTTTCTTATGCCTTCTGATCTCTCTCTCTCTCTCTCTCTCTCTCTCTCTCTCTCTCTCTCTCTCTCTCTCTCTCTCTCTCTCTCTCTCTCTCTCTCTCTCCTCTCTCTCTCTCTGTCCACTACTTGCTGTCCATATCCTACCCCCCCTCCACACCCCTGATTGTAAATAATGTAAATAATTATTTTTTATTTTTTATTTTTTATAATGTCCTGCCCAGCTTCTCGGGCAAATAATATAGCAGATGTAGATGCCCATATCGGCTGTTCAGATTTACTTTACAAAAGAGAAGTGTAGGATACTTCTCTTGTTGCCTTACTTGTATTTTGGCTTTATTAAATGTATTTATATAATCATTTGGTGCAGCCGGGCCGGAGCAGGAGGGGATAGAAAGAGAGAAAAAGGAAGACAGAGGGGGGAATTGTGGGGACAAGAGGGGGATTAGACAGAGAGACAAAAACAACAACAGCAAACACAACAACAACAACAACAACAGAGCAACATCAGCAAATACGACATGTACAAATATGATGGTAAAAGTAATAGCAAATAAGCAGTTAGCGAAAATAAAAAAATAATACAGAAATGACAATGAGCATTATTACACTAAAAATGGAGCAATATGAATACCAATAGAAATAGTGCTATTGATAATAAACAATACCAATACTTTACCTTTATTATCAACAATACAATTGTTCAAATGCAACAATACATATACGTAATGATAACTTGAGATACGAAGGAATGCAGAAAAATGGAGGGGAAGAAAGAGAAGCAACCTACATTAACCTTGTAGATTGTTATAGTAACAATAGGTTAAGCTTTGTCAGTGTGCCATGTGTTATACCCAGTTTACCCTAGGGCAACAACGTTAATATATGTTTGATGAAACGTGATTATGTGCATGAGTGTATGTGTGCATATGTACCTGTATATGTACAGTATGTGTATATGTGTGCTTGTACAGTGAATGTATATGTACAGTATGTGTATATGTGTGTACAGCGAATGTATATGTACAGTATGTGTATACAGTATGTGTGTTTGAACAGTGAATGTATATGTACAGTATGTGTATATGTGTGTTTGTACAGTGAATGTATATGTACAGTATATGTATGTGTGTGTTTGTACAGTGAATGCATATCTGTAGTATGTGTATGTGTGTGTCTGCACAGTGAGTGTATATGTACAGTATGTGTATATGTATGTTTTTACAGTGAATATATATGTACAGTATGTGTATACAGTATGTTTGTATAATGAATGTGCGTGTGGATGTACGAAATTTGAGTGTGTAAATATGTACTGTATTTATTTGTATATGTATGTGGGAGCGTAGGTACCTATGTATGTCTGTATGTATGTGTGTATATGTGAATTTGCATGTACAATACATTTGACTCCCCGTGTGTGCGGGAGCCAGAGTACGGCCCCAGCCTCCCCGAGAGCCCATCCCACAAACAGTAGGTGTGGTGCCCAGGGAACCAGGGGCCACCGCCTTCACGTAGCCAAGCCGGACAGCGACAGGAACCCCAGAGCCTGGCCCACCGCGCCGCCCACAAGGGCCAGCAGCAGGCCGCAGACAGACGCACCCGGCAGAGGACAAGGCACGAGAAAAGCAGGGGGCAGCCAGACCCCAAGCCAGCGAGAGACCACACCCCACACGGACAGAAATGCGGGACGCCCCGCCCGAGAGGCCCGTAGACCCCCCGCAACCGGACGGGAAGACCGCCCCCGCCCCACCGGCAACCGGGCCCCCACGAGCCCCCCCCACCCCCGGAGAGCGCGGCGAGGCCAGCCCACGGCCACCCCACCTAAGCCGGCCGCCACAGGACCACCCAGCACGGGGCCACGGGAACCACCCACCCCACCCGCAGGGACCCCAACGATGGAGATGGAACAACCAGCAACCGCCCCACCGAGTCCCCCCCTGAGGTAGGGGAAATAAATAAATAAAATAAATAAATACATAATAATAATAATAATAATATTAATAAAATATATTAAAAATAAGAATAAATAAATAATTAAATCTATTTATAAAAAATAAAATAAAAAAATAATTAAAAGAAGATCACAGACATGCTGACACACAAGGTCGCTACCCCAACAACTGGCCGACTCGCAGCACCTCGGAATACCCTGCAGCACCAAGCTACCACAGTAGACGCAGGGACCAGACCCAGCAGGCCCCAACCAAGACGGGCACCCGGAAGGGATGGACGGTGCGACCCAGGAGCTCCAGACACGCAGTCCGGATGCAGTAGCCTGAGGCGCCGACCCCCACCCGACAGGCAGGCCCAGAACGTACCCCCAGAAATATACATACATATATATATACATACACATAAACATACACATGTACACATACACACACATACACATGCATACACATACACATATATATACATACATACATACATACATACATACATACATACATACATACATACATACATACATACATACACACACACACATACACATACATATACACAGTTTGTCAGCCCCGACAACCACCACACGCGCGCGCTGCCACCAGTCACAACATCAGCCACCCCCCTGCACCAGACCCAGCAGCCACGGGCGCCCACACCACAAACAAACAGCAGCAGAAACAGCAGCCACAACACCCCCAGACAGCAAGCACCACCCAATCAAATCAAAGCTGTCACGACTGGGTTCTTGGGTTTTGTTTCTCCAGAAGGCAACGGAAAGTTGGCGCGAGCCAGACGTGAGTTTGAATACATGATTTATTATTTTTTAACACTAATAAACTACAAACAAAAAGGAAGCAAACAAATGGCGCGCACAAAGGCGGAAATACAAACTTGACTAAGAAACAAAAGACATGCACGTGGGCACAAAAACTATGAACAATAAAACAAGAACACTAACTGTGGCATAAATGAACAAAACTTACTTGGTAAAGAACTGTGACACGACATGAAGCAGAGTGACGAAATAGTGTGAGGACGCCAGGACGAACAACAGAAACAGACAGATTTAAATAGTGACGTGATCAGTGAAAACAGGTGCGTGACAAGACAGGTGAAAACTAATGGGTGACCATGGAAACCAAACCAAACAAGGAAGTGCAACCAGGAACTAAAAAGAGTCCAAAAAACAAACACATGGCCAAAACAAAAACATGAACAGACATGACGCATGACCAAAACAAAAACATGAACAGACATGACAGAACCCCCCCCTTACGGACAGATCCCAGATGTCCAAAAAACAGGATCAAGAGTCATGGGAGGGCGGGAGGGGGACATGGCGGTGGGTCGCCAGGCCAAGTGGCCCCGAATCCACCGAGGCATAGTCATGTGGCGGCGGCGAGTGGAACGCCGCCGCCACAGGCGAGGTGGGTGACCCGGGAAGGGCCACATGCGTGGCCGACGAAGCGCTGGGCGCACTTGGCGTGGCGGACGACCATGTAGTGGCCACAACCGTGGCAGACAAGGAGGCAGGCGCGTCGTCGTCATTGCAGGCGTGGAAGCCGCAGATGACGCAGGTGCGGGTGCAGCAGACGAAGCAGGCGGCGAAGCTTGGCGTGGCACTTCAGGCGGCGAAGCTTGGTCTTGGCCGCTTGGAGGGTCTTGGTCTTGGTGAGGGTCTTGGCGAGGGTCTGGGTCTTGGTCTTGGCGAGGGTCTTGGACTTGGCGTGGTTGGTCTTGGACTTGGTGTGGTTGGTCTTGGTCTTGGTCTTGGACTTGGCGTGGTTGGTCTTGGACTCGGACTTGGCGTGGTTGGTCTTGGTCTTGGACTTGGCTTGGTTGGTCTTGGACTTGGACTTGGCGTGGTTGGTCTTGGTATGGTTGGTCTTGGTATGGTTGGTCTTGGTATGGTTGGTCTTGGTCTTGGTGTGGTGGGTCTTGGTCTTGGTGTGGTGGGTCTTGGTCATGGCGTGGGGGGTCCTGGTCATGGCGTGGTTCTTGGCGGCGTGGTTCTTGGCTTGGGTCTTGGCGGCTTGGGGGGTCTTGGCATGGCGGTACTTGGCGGCGTGGTTCTTGGCGGTGTGGTTCTTGGCTTGGGTCCTGGCGGCTTTGAGGGTCATGGCTTGGGTCTTGGCGGCGTGGTTCTTGGTGGCTTGGGTCAGGGTCTTGGCTTGGTGGGTCTTGGCTTGGTGGGTCTTGGCTTGAGTCTTGGCGTGGAGCAGCTACTGGCGGCACTTGGCGGCGTGGAGCAGCTACTGGCGGCACTTGGCGGCGTAGAGCAGCTACTGGCGGCACTTGGCGGCGTGGAGCTGGTACCGGAGCTTGGCGTGGTGCTGGTACCGGAGCTTGGTGTGGTGCTGGTACCGGAGCTTGGCGTGGTGCTGGTACCGGAGCTTGGCATGGTGCTGGTACCGGTGCCTGGCGTGGTGCTGGTACCAGTGCTAGCTTTGGTGCAGGTGGCCTAGCTGGAGGTTGCGGCTTGGCAGGCCGAAAGACCGGTGGTGGTGACCGAACCGGAGGTTGCGGCTTAGCAGGCCGAAAGACTGGTGGTGGTGGTCGTGCTGGAGGCTGTGGCTTGGCGTGACGAAAGACTGGTGGTGGTGGTCGTGCTGGAGGCTGTGGCTTGGCGTGACGAAATACTGGTGGTGGTGGTGGTCGTGCTGGAGGCTGTGGCTTGGCGTGACGAAAAGCGACCCCACCTGAACAGTCCCCAGCCCTAGCCCCCCCCTCAAGGAGCGGATCCCAGACGCGCTCCCTGCGGTCTGGAACCGTCTTTTGGGGTGGGTGGAGGGAGGTCAGGAGGGGGGCAGAATCTTCCCCTCCAACCTGTCCAAAAAGTCTTTCTTCCTGGGATTGAGTGGGTGAAAAAAAATGATTGTGTGACTTGGGCGTGGCTTGGTATCTGGGGGGCGGGGCATGAAAACTGGGTGACTGTGACTGACAGGATCTAATTTGTAAAAACATGTCCTGATAATGTCTTATCATGTTTTTAAAGTATTTTGCTGGAGGTGAGTGATCACAAGAAAAAGAGTTCAGAGAAAAAAAATCTTGAGCTGTGATGTCATCAGGGTTACGCCGGGCTGCCTGTGGCTTGCTTCCGCCCTGGGGGGAGGAGCTTGCGGGAGTGACGTGTCCTCTCTGCTTGCGGAAGCCCTCCCCGACGTCCTTCGTCGGGAGTGGCGCCTCCGGGACTGCGGTGACGCAGTGCAGTCCTCGGACCAAATGGAGTCTCTGTACTCCATGGAGGAGTAGCGCAGCGATTCCTCCTCCATGGCGCGGAGGACCTCCCTCGCTGCCTCGTCAAAACCGTCCAACTTTCGTTTGGAGAAACTGTTATGCTGGCGTCCTACTGTCACGACTGGGTTCTTGGGTTTTGTTTCTCCAGAAGGCAACGGAAAGTTGGCGCGAGCCAGACGTGAGTTTGAATACATGATTTATTATTTTTTAACACTAATAAACTACAAACAAAAAGGAAGCAAACAAATGGCGCGCACAAAGGCGGAAATACAAACTTGACTAAGAAACAAAAGACATGCACGTGGGCACAAAAACTATGAACAATAAAACAAAAACACTAACTGTGGCATAAATGAACAAAACTTACTTGGTAAAGAACTGTGACACGACATGAAGCAGAGTGACGAAATAGTGTGAGGACGCCAGGACGAACAACAGAAACAGACATATTTAAATAGTGACGTGATCAGTGAAAACAGGTGCGTGACAAGACAGGTGAAAACTAATGGGTGACCATGGAAACCAAACCAAACAAGGAAGTGCAACCAGGAACTAAAAAGAGTCCAAAAAACAAACACATGGCCAAAACAAAAACATGAACAGACATGACGCATGACCAAAACAAAAACATGAACAAACATGACAAAAGCGATCAAAAAAAAAAATGCCAACAGGATCACAGACCAGCCAGCGCCAGCCCGCCAGCAAGCCCAAACGCCAACACGCAAACAAGAGACACCAAACCCCCCCCCCCCCCCCCCCCCACCAAAAGACCCCACCACCCCAACCCAAACCCGCACAAACACACCACCGCCCAAACAACCGAGACACAGTTTCCAGACCAGACACGGGCGCCGCGCCGCCACCACATCAAGTCGCCAACAGAGACCCCACAGCGCAAGGTCGGGCCACACGGGCACGGACCCCACCCAACAGGAAGCGAGACCCGCGCGACGCCACACACAAATAAATAATAAGATTAAACAAAAATAATAATAATAAAAAAATAATAATAATAATAATAAAATGAAATACAAATTAAATTAAATTAAAAATAACAAATACAAATAATTAAATAAAATAAAGTAAATAAATAATACAAATTATTTAAATAAAAAAAAAAAAATTAAAAAATAAATAAATAAATAATATAATAATATAATGTAAATAATTCAATGTGATTATCTTGTGTGAAGACTGTATTATGATGATAGTATATATGATAGTATATATCTGTATCATGAATCAATTTAAGTGGACCCCGACTTAAACAAGTTGAAAAACTTATTCGGGTGTTACCATTTAGGGGTCAATTGTACGGAATATGTACTTCACTGTGCAACCTACTAATAAAAGTCTCAATCAATCAATCAATCAATCAATCAATCAATCAATCAATCAATCAAACATTTTGCCGCTCATCCGATTAGGCTTCATCAGTTCATGCTCATAGACTTAGATAAGCAACAACAATCTGGCACAGCCACTGTGCCTGGCCCCCGTTACACAATCTCACCTGTTTATTAGAAGGTTGTGGCCATAAACGGAAAAAGTTAGTCAACTTTGACATACAACTCGGTTGCGCCCACTTTTTTAATTTTTGTTGTTTTTGTAGGATTATGATTATGTCCTCATCTAAAACGGGGAGGCACAAACATTACATCAGTTAGCATCTCAGTATAAGCAGACATTGTACAGTCAGTGATTGTTTTATTATGATTGCAGTGTATATTTCTTGTTTAGCACTTAACAATACTGCGACTTGCTGGGTTTGCTTATCACTCAGCGTCTAAAACTTGTAACTCATCCTAAGTACAGTTGAACATTGATTTACGAACTTTGTTGGTTTTTGAACATGGTCTGTACCAACAAGTTTATATTGTGAAGCAAATTTCTCCATAGGAAACAGTGTAAACATGAATACGTGGTTCTAGCCTCGACAAAAGTCCCCATGTTAGTGAAGGTTTGTACACTTTGAACACAGAATAAAGTGTTATACAGTACTGTATATCAAACTAATATAACAAGTAGGTGATGAATTATTTCTCTTTATTAACAAGCCAAAACAACAAGACAAGCTCAGCACATACAGAGTCACCAACAGCAGCAGCTGACCGAGGCAACAGAAAGAGAGAGAGTAAGAGAGAGAGGGAGAGAGACAGATGGACAGAGAGAGAGAGAGAGAGAGAGAGAAAGGCTCTGCTGTGTGAGGATGTAATCATGAAAAGAGATGTTGGTAGAGAGATTGTCTTCTGCTGTGAAAAAATTCTGCTCTCATCACAATTAAAAACTTAGGTTTTCTGAGAAAATGTGTTATACGTAAATATTTGCTGCCCAACGCTACTGAGCATGCGCATCAATGCTTAAAGTTTCCTCAAACAAAATATCCATAACAATTAACGTAAAAAATGTTTAAGTATTGTGATTATTTTTAGTATTGTTTTACATACCAGGAAACAAACCAAAACAAAAAAGGTATAAACCTTGACTAACCTAAAATGCATGGTTGGTTGTTTGGCTAAACTGTATGGCCACAGAATGAATGCCAACTATAAGTATTCTGACAAGGTCATGTATAAATAATGATAAAAAAACTACAAAAGGACCTACTTCGGACATTTTCTACAAATTTCAACAAAATCTATCAATTATTTATGTTGCTAAATTTTGAATTACACAACTGGTTCTATTTGTTTTTGAAGCAGCACATTTTTAGTGGGGATCCTCTTGCATGTACGTTAGTAGACACGTCGGGGCCCAGAGACGTCACCAACTGATGCATAAGGAGTGGTCCACCCTGGGTTCCGACTTGGAAGAGCTAGTTGCTCATCCGTGGTGGCTGACCCGTGGTCACCTGATGACCACGCAGGAGAGGGGTGCAGAGCAGAAAAGAGAGACAGCAAATCAACTGGTCTGAAAAGAGGTCTATTTAAAGGCTAGAGTATATAAATGAGTTTTAAGATGGGACTTAAATGCTTCTACTGAGGTAGCATCTCTGACTGTTACCGGGAGGGCATTCCAGAGTACTGGAGCCCGCATAGAAAACGCTCTAAAGCCTGCAGGCTTTTTTTGGGCTCTGGGAATTACTAATAAGCCGGAGTTCTTTGAACACAGATTTCTGGCCGGGACATATGGTACAATACATTCAGCAAGATAGGATGGAGCTAGACCGTTTAGTACAGGGGTCACCAACCTTTTTGAAAGCAAGAGCTACTTCTTGGGTAGTGATTAATGCGAAGGGCTACCAGTTTGATACACACTTAAATAAATTGTCAGAAATATCCAATTTGCTCGATTTACCTTTAACTCTATGTTATTATTAATAATTAATGATATTTACACTTAATTGAACGGTTTAAAAGAGGAGAAAACACAAAAAAAATGACAATTCAATTTTGAAACAGTTTATCTTCAATTTCGACTTTTTAAAATTCAAAATTCAACCGAAAAAAAGAAGAGAAAAACTAGCTAATTCGAATCTTTTTGAAAAAATAAAAAAAATAATTTATGGAACATCATTAGTAATTTTTCCTGATTAAGATTCATTTTATGATTTTGATGACATGTTTTAAATAGGTTAAAATCCAATCTACACTTTGTTAGAATATATAACAAATTGGACCAAGCTATATTTCTAACAAAGACAAATCATTATTTCTTCTAGATTTTACAAAACAAAAATTTTAAAATAAATTCAAAAGACTTTGAAATAAGATTTAAATGTGATTCTACAGATTTTCTAGATTTGCCAGAATAATTTTTTTGAATTTTAATCATAATAAGTTTGAAGAAATATTTCACAAATATTCTTCGTCAAAAAAACAGAAGCTAAAATGAAGAATTAAATTAAAATGTATTGATTATTCTTTACAATAAAAACAATAAATTTACTTGAACATTGATTTAAATTGTCAGGAAAGATGAGGAAGGAATTTAAAAGGTAAAAAGGTATATGTGTTTAAAAATGCTAAAATCATTTTTAAGGTTGTATTTTTTCTCTAAAATTGTCTTTCTGAAAGTTATAAGAAGCAAAGTAAAACAATTAATTAATTTATTTAAACAAGTGAAGACCAAGTCTTTAAAATATTTTCTTGGATTTTCAAATTCTATTTGAGTTTTGTCTCTCTTAGAATTAAAAATGTCGAGCCAAGCGAGACCAGCTTGCTAGTAAATTAAAAAAAAATTAAAAATAGAGGCAGCTCACTGGTAAGTGCTGCTATTTGAGCTATTTTTAGAACAGGCCAGCGGGCTACTCATCTGGTCCTTACGGGCTACCTGGTGCCTGCGGGCACCGCGTTGGTGACCCCTGGTTTAGTATTTTATACGTCAGTAGTAAAACCTTAAAGGCCTACTGAAATTACATTTTTTTATTTAAACGGGGATATCAGATCCATTCTATGTGTCATACTTGATCATTTCGCGATATTGCCATATTTTTGCTGAAAGGATTTAGTAGAGAACATCGACGATAAAGTTCGCAACTTTTGGTCGCTGATAAAAAAAGCCTTGCCTGTACTGGAAGTAGCGTGACGTCACAGGTTGAAAGGCTCCTCACATTTCCCCATTGTTTACAATACAGCCAGCGCGATTCGGACCGAGAAAGTGACAATTACCCCATTAATTTGAGTGAGGATGAAAGATTTGTGGATGAGGAACGTAAGAGTGAAGGACTAGAGTGTGGTGCAGGATGTATCTTTTTTCGCTCTGACTGTAACTTAGGTACAAGGGTTCATTGGATTCCACACTTTCTCCTTTTTCTATTGTGAATCACGGATTTGTATTTTAAACCACCTCGGATACTATATCCTCTTGAAAATGAGAGTCGAGAACGCGAAATGGACATTCACAGTGACTTTTATCTCCACGACAATACATCGGCGAAGCTCTTTAGCTACGGAGCTAACGTGATAGCACATCGGGCTTAAATGCAGATAGAAACAAAATAAATAAACCCCTGACTGGAAGGATAGACAGAAAATCAACAATACTATTAAACCATGGACATGTAAATACACGGTTAATACTTTCCAGGCTGGCGAAGCTTAACAATGCTGTTGCTAATGACGCCATTGAAGCTAACTTAGCAACGGGACCTCTACAGAGCTATTCTAAAAACATTAGCTATCCACCTACGCCAGCCCTCATCTGCTCATCAACACCTGTGTTCACCTGCGTTCCAGCGATCGACGGAGCGACGATCATAGATGCGGTCGGCGGCCCGGAGACGGAGGAAGTCAAGGTGAGGTCGCCGGCTAGCGCGTCTGCTATCCATCTCAAAGTCCTCCTGGTTGTGTTGCTGTAGTCCGTCGCTAATACACCGATCCCACCTACAACTTTCTTCTTTGCAGTCTTCATTGTTCATTACAGTGAACAAATTGCAAAAGATTCACCAACACAGATGTCCAGAATACTGTGGAATTTTGAGATGAAAACAGAGCTTTTTTGTATTGGATTCAATGGTGTACCAATACTTCCGGTTCAACGATTGACGTCACGCGCATATGTCATCATACATAGACGTTTTCAACCGGAAGTTTAGCTGGAAATTTTAAATTGCACTTTATAAGTTAACCCGGCCGTATTGGCATGTGTTGCAATGTTAAGATTTCATCATTGATATATAAACTATCAGACTGCGTGGTCGGTAGTAGTGGGTTTCAGTAGGCCTTTAAAGTCACATCTTAAGTGCACAGGAAGCCAGTGCAAGTGAGCCAGTATAGGCGTAATATGATCAAACTTTCTTGTTCTTGTCAAAAGTCTAGCAGCTGCATTTTGTACCAACTGTAATCTTTTAAATGCTCGACATAGGGGGACTGGAAAATAATACATTACAGTAATCGAGACGAGACGTAACGAACGCATGAATAATGATCTCAGCGTCGCTAGTGGACAAAATGGGACACATTTGAGCGATATTACGGAGATGGAAGAACGCTGTTTTAGTAACAGTCTTAATGTGTGACTCAAACGAGAGAGTTGGGTCAAAGATAATACAGATATTCTTTACCGAGTCACTTTGTGTAATTGTTTGGTTGTCAAATGTTAAGGTGGTATTATTAAATAGGTGCCGATGTCTAGCAGGAAATTCCCCTCGTTGACACAAATAGATGAAGACATGCTGATTCTGCAGGTCCAAAACCAAACAATCATATTACAGGCACATCCTGTACAGCTACACTACCGTTCAAAAGTTTGGGGTCACCCAAACAATTTTGTGGAATAGCCTTCATTTCTAAGAACAAGAATAGACTGTCGAGTTTCAGATGAAAGTTCTCTTTTTCTGGCCATTTTGAGCGTTTAATTGACCCCACAAATGTGATGCTCCAGAAACTCAATCTGCTCAAAGGAAGGTCAGTTTTGTAGCTTCTGTAACGAGCTAAACTGTTTTCAGATGTGTGAACATGACTGCACAAGGGTTTTCTAATCATCAATTAGCCGTCTGAGCCAAAGAGCAAACACATTGTACCATTAGAACACTGGAGTGATAGTTGCTGGAAAGGGGCCTCTATACACCTATGTAGATATTGCACCAAAAACCAGACATTTCCATCTAGAATAGTCATGTACCACATTATCAATGTATAGAGTGTATTTCTTTAAAGTTAAGACTAGTTTAAAGTTATCTTCATTGAAAAGTACAGTGCTTTTCCTTCAAAAGGACATTTCAATGTGACCCCAAACTTTTGAACGGTAGTGTATATAGGGGCCTGTGTCAAATACCAGCGACACGGGGGCCAAGGAAGGAGGGGAGTAGTTAGCGGGAGTTAGATGAGATGTGTGTGTGCGCGTGTGTGTGTACAGCGCTAACAAGGGATGATGTTACTGTTGTGTTGTTGCTTACTACAAACAGAAAAATAAAGTTGTCGTTCTGCAAGGCAACATTTTAATTTTTTCCACGAGTCAAGTCAAGTCAGTGCCATCATCGACGCCCGCCTGTGGATATTGATAGACCGCACAGCTTGAGATGTTCCGCATTGTTGTTGTTCAGCAGCCGTTACGTATCTCGAATGGGCAAGATCAAGTTTATTTGCTTCTGCTCCTCTGGAAGGACAGAATAAACTGTTTGTGGTTCACTTTATTACAGCTTGTCTTATCAGATTGATACATCCCGTAAAATACCACACTATTTCCCTGCACAGCGGTTGGGATTGGTGGACAGTGAATGGCGGAGTCGTTTCATGGCAGCCCTTTGTCATCCAGTGGAAACAGGTTAACGCTAAATCGGATATGTTTGTGTAGTTGCCGTAAGATACACACTGACATTTATTCTTTGTGTATTGTGTATTACAGCTGAAATGGACCACAAGGACTCACCTGACCCTCATGAATTCATCTTTTACTGAGAGGAAGACTTTTTGACTGTTAGACACTGTGGTCAAAAACCTGACTTTTAATGTAAAATTCCGTAGGCTAAACTCTGTTTTTAAAGTATATTGTTTTGTATCTTGTATCTTGCTTGTATTTTATTAACTTACAGTTGAGTAAAATACATCTGACCTGTTTATTTACATGGTTTTAATGTAAAAAATACTGTACCCCTTCTCCATATGTCATCAGCCTGATTTGCATAAACTGCCTTGAACTGTGAAATGCGGTGGGAACACTAACCACACAGGTCCACAGCAACCTATATTTACAGGAACTAAAGTTTCCAGGAACCTAAAGAGGACTTTTGAAGAATTTCCTCTTGTTGTTATGTTGTAATGTTATTACAAAGTTCAATACCGGTTTTAAACAATATCAAAGCATCAAAAGGTTCATGCATGTTGGTGTGAGCTTGCACACAGTTTTGGATGCCTGTGTTTGCTGAGTTTATCAGTCTGACTACGTTGTGACATCACAGTGAGGTGGATATACGTATTTGGACAAAGGGGTCCTATTATGAAAAAACAACTTTTCTTACCTGTTGGTGCCTGTTCTTCTTTATTTGGGATCCACACAAGTTTAAAAAATTGGAAATCAAATCATGGAGACATGGTGGAAATACTCTATTTAAAAAATAATCGTGCCTCTTTGTAAAAATTGCTCCAAACGACCCGTTTAGAATTTGAGACTTTAGTGACGTATGTTGTCTTAGTTACGTCAGCAATATCTCCATTTATGATAGAGGTTTACCCAAAGAACTTTGCACGAGTCCACCATTTTTTGCCAAAATTGTAGTCAGAAAGTTCCTTCTTTTTCTTTATCCTCTGGTTGCGGGGTAGATTGGCTCGTACATGCACATGTATGCTAAAATCCTCCGCTTTAGCCTATAGTTCTAGCTAATAGTTGTCAGTGGACTCGATATGGAAGTGCTAAAAACTACAACATGGCTGAAGAGGTGGCGACACAGTTGAAGCAGACTTGGCCTGGCAAGAGGATTTCGGCACATAAATAGGACCCAAAACGGTGCATTGTGAAGAGACGGTCAGACAGCGGCTTGAAGATGGTATGTAAAAAATATATTTTCAAACTGTTGACCAAAGAACTATGATTACACAATTATATTATAACCATTTTAAGTCAAGCGCTCAGCTATAGTGGGATGAGCTCTTCACCCTTTGCTTTAGGCTATAAGGAAACACAAGATAAGGTAAGATAAAGTATTATTTTCATCTGATCTTAGCATGTGGAAAATACCACTGATGTGCAACATGCAGAGACATTAGTGCTGTAAAAAGCATCTTTTTTTAATGCACTTCAATTGGAGTGGGTGCACGTGTACTTTATGTTGTGAATCTATTTGATGTTAAGTACGTTTATTTTCAATCACGTCTGGAAGAAAAATAGTGGTGAGGACATCAAGATCTATATTTAAAAAAATGTACATTTTCAAGAAAAACATTATGATACTTTTGGAGACGGTGGGGTGTGGTTTTATTTGCAATCTGGAATGCTTCCACGAAGGAATATCAGACAGATGGACTCAAGAAACAGGTTACAAATGATAAAATGTAAATTCAATTTACACTGGGGCATATCCAATTCATATGATCTAGACCAGTGAGTGCCCCCTAGAGGCCAAACAATATGTTCCTCAGCTGTGGTCCGTATGGGTACTAGGTTGTAATACACTTGTTTTCACCACTTGTGGCAATATAGACAAGCAGTCTGAAGCTTAAGTCATAGCGCAAAAATTATGACTTAAGTGGTAAAACTGTATCTTCATTTGCACTTTAATTTTATCGACAGTTTCATTATTATTCAGTTTATTTATTTTAGCACAACAGAGCTTTTGTTTTACAAGGGCCTACGGTCACCATTTGTTGCTAGGCAGAATAGCCTAATGTAAAAATTGTCACATGCCAGTCACCTACTGTATGCAGGGTCACCTTAACCAAAGGCGAGCCCCGGGACTGAGGGAAGCTTTTTGCCCCCCCCCCCCCACCCCCCCCCAAACCTCAACAACCTGCCCCTCGCACCAAAAAACACAGTTTAAAAAAAAACAAAAACATGATTTTACTCAGCAGAACAGCAACAGTGCAAAAATATCACTCATTTTAAAAATACTTTAAAAAGAAAATGGGTGGATGGATTGATGTACATAGACTGTTGACATGACAAATTAGAGGTGAAGCAGTTGCTCCAAAGAAGGGTTCAAACTGCCAACCCTCTAGTTTGTGGACGGCTTTCTCAACCTCCTGAGCCACTGCCACGCCAATTATTTATGTACCAGTGACGTGCGGTGAGGTTCATGGCTGGTGAGGCACTGACTTCATCACAGTCAGATTTACAAACATATGAACCCTAAAGAGTATCTTATTCACCATTTGATTGACAGCAGTTAATGGGTTATGTTTAAAAGCTCATACCAGCATCCTTCCCTGCTTCGCACTCAGCATCAAGGGTTGGAATTGTGAAGTGAAGTGAATTACATTCATATAGCGCTTTTTCTCAAGTGACTCAAAGCGCTTTACATTGTGAAACCCAATATCTAAGTTACATTTAAACCAGTGTGGGTGGCACTGGGAGCAGGTGGGTAAAGTGTCTTGCCCAAGGACACAACGGCAGTGACTAGGATGGCGGAAGCGGGGATCGAACATGCAACCCTCAAGTTGCTGGCACGGCCGCTCTACCAACCGAGCTATACCGTCCCGGATTGGGGGTTAAATCACCGAAAATGATTCCCGGGCGCGGCACCGCTGCTGCCCACTGCTCCCCTCACCTCCCAGGGGGTGATCAAGGGGATGGGTCAAATGCAGAGGACAAATTTCACCACACCTAGTGTGTGTGACAATCATTGGTACTTTAACTTAACTTTAACTTTACACATACAAACTGTAGCACACAAAAAAGCACATTTAATTAAAAAAAACGTTATTATGGTCTTACCTTTACTTATAAATGAAGTCCATGCGCCGCTCCTTCTGAACAAAAGCATCGATAACTTGTTTATAGAAGTCTTCCTTATCTTTCTTCAGTTTTAAAAGTCTCTATGTCTCGATGGAGATCTTCCTTTAATTATTACGTCCTGCTTCGATTGAAAGTCCAGTTTAGAAAACTGTTTTATTTTAGATATGTAATCCTCCATGGTAAAAGTCCAGGCGAGAGGAAAAAATAAACAATCACTGCCGCTGCACTTGACTTGCTAACTGTAGCTTGTTGTCACTTATTCTGCAGCCGAGTAGTCGCAAGAATGATCCCTGGGATCACTAGCGCCCTCTACCACCATGAGGCGGGATTACTGCAAGCCTCACCCAGTGCGTCTTCGCAGCCGTTTTATGATTGCTCAGCACAAGAAATACGTTACACACATACAGTTGTTGACAAAATACACTGTACATTATATACCTCAGCTAACTAAACTATGGAAATCCATCCAATTTCCACCGCTTATTCCCATCGGGGTCGCGCGGGGCGCTGGAGCCTATCTCAGCTACAATCGGGCGGAAGGCGGGGTACACCCTGGACAAGTCGCCACCTCATCGCAGGGCCAACACAGATAGACAGACAACATTCACACTCACATTCACACACTAGGGCCAATTTAGTGTTGCCAATCAACCTATCCCCAGGTGCATGTCTTTGGAGGTGGGAGGAAGCCGGAGTACCCGGAGGGAAGCCACGCAGTCACGGGGAGGACATGCAAACTCCACACAGAAAGATCCCGAGCCCGGGATTGAACTCACGACTACTCAGGACCTTCGTATTGTGAGGCAGACGCACTAACCCCTCTTCCACCGTGCTGCCCTAAACTATGGAAATGTATAATATAATTCATATAGCAATACGGTCTCACTGCACAGCAGGCCAGCAGTTAGCCGAGTCATTGCGCAATCCATGGCGAGGCTCAACTGGCTGGTGACTCACCGCAAGTCTCTTCTCAGTATTTGAACGGCAAATGTGAAAATTCAGCGATTTTGAATAAAAATAATCTAAAACTGGTGAAGTTAAATGGAAAATAACTTTATAGTATAATCACTGGATACATAAAACAATTTAATTAATTTTTTTTCTTTTTACATTTTTCTTCTTTCCATGATGGCACGTGAGCCCCTGCCTCCCCTGACTGCACGTCACTGTTATGTACAGTGCTAACTTGGTTTTTGGTCGGTCCAACGAAAAACCTTGTCACACATAAGCCGAAGCAATCCATCCCAGACATCCAAAAATATCAGCAAAAAAAAATTAAAATAAAAATATATATAGAGAATAACTATATTTTTGTTTGTTTGTCTGGCTGTGCTCTAGTGTTAACCTCACAAACAAACAGTGCATTTTAGACAGTCATCATATTACATGTAATTCTTCATGAACAGGTGTGCATGCAGCAAGACACATCTTCCACCTGACAAGTTAGCAACCAAACAAGTACAAACAGCATCATTATGACCAAATACCATCTTGCGATAATGCGGCCAGGTTCTCCAATCTCCATGCCCACTATTCCTCAGTCTTAATGTTTCCAGCGGCTGCCGTGAGAAGCGCGTGCTTTGTTGCGAGTGCTCTGACAGTGAGTGGAGGTCTCAGGAGGGACATGCCGCAAGTTTAAAGCTAAACAAGCTGTGTGAAGTGGCTGGCTTTTATGTTGCACATTGTGCTGGAGCTGCTGGGGAGGCAACACAAGTCCAAAACAGAAACTTATTTCAAAAGCACAACGTGTCAGTCAACCCTCTCAACTCTTTGGAGCTTCATTAAAGGTAAATATCTTTGAAAATGTGGGCTTTTTTCTGTTTTTTTTTCTTCTCTCTATTGCTGCGCTCACACGACAGCCTGCAGCAGCAGTTGGTATGTAGCCCGTGCTGCATGTCAGAGTAACATCTTATTAAAGTGTTGATTCCTGCCTCAGGCTGCTTCCCTTCCAGACCCATTCAGTTCAGAGCACATGTCAGGACATGGATCCATGAAGCCATGCGACTGTACTGCAATGGAATTAAATTATTCTTCTCTCTGTTTGTGCTGAGTCAGTCTACAGTACTACCTCTACCATTCCATACCCCCTGTCAGAGGCGCCAATCCCGTGGGTGCTTCGGGGCCCGAGCACCCACGGACAATACCGAACACCCACGTGGGGTTGATGGCAACTTTCAATCTTTAAAATCATTTTTGAAAAATCAATCTTGTTGTAGTTAATTTTGTGGCGAGTTTGGTCCGTTTTACAAAATAATAAAGCCACAAATCATATGGGATATTAACTTCGCTGAACGTCTTTTTTTTAAATACACACACACACACACACCGAGTACCCACTGGCAGAAATGTAGATCAGCGCTTATGCCCCCTGTAATTACTTTCTGTCTTAGCTGCTTATTATGTTAATTGTGCTCCAGTTCAGGGCAGCAGACTGACTTGATACCAGTCTATTCAGCCAATAAAATATGACATAGTTTATACATCGTTAATTGCGTTCATGTGTGTGTAGGAAACGCATGCATTATTAAGGGAAATACAATTCATACTAAAATATAAACTACCGTTCAAAAGTTTGGGGTCACCCAACAATTTTGTGGAATAGCCTTCATTTCTAAGAACAAGAATAGACTGTCGAGTTTCAGATGAAAGTTCTCTTTTTCTGGCCATTTTGAGCATTTAATTGACCCCACAAATGTGATGCTCCAGAAACTCAATCTGCTCAAAGGAAGGTCAGTTTTGTAGCTTCTGTAACGAGCTAAACTGTTTTCAGATGTGTGAACATGATTGCACAAGGGTTTTCTAATCATCAATTAGCTTTCTGAGCCAATGAGCAAACACATTGTACCATTAGAACACTGGAGTGATAGTTGCTGGAAATGGGCCTCTATACACCTATGTAGATATTGCACCAAAAAACAGACATTTGCAGCTAGAATAGTCATTTACCACATTAGCAATGTATAGAGTGTAATTCTTTAAAGTTAAGACTAGTTTAAAGTTATCTTCATTGAAAAGTACAGTGCTTTTCCTTCAAAAATAAGGACATTTCAATGTGACCCCAAACTTTTGAACGGTAGTGTATATTTAATTTATTTTGATTCTAATTTAATTTTGGTGTTATTTATTTGATTTTGTGCATGTGTTTCATTGACAGCTGCCTTGACTTGCATTGAAGGACAGATAACATTTTACAAATTAAAGTAGATTGAATGCAGCGATTTGGGTCACAGTGAAAAGAACATAAATACGAGCTTATAGGGGAAAAAAGTGATAATGTTACCTCAAAGTTGAAAGAAAATATTGACTGCTCAGTGGCCTTGTGGTTAGAGTGTCCGCCCTGACACTGGAAGGTTGTGAGTTCAAGCCCCGGCCGAGTCATACCAAAATACCCATTACCTCCCTGTTTGGCACTCAGCATCAACGGTTGGAATTGGGGGTTAAATCACCAAAATGATTACCGAGCACGGCCACCGCTGCTGCTCACTGCTCCCCTCACCTCCCAGGGGGTGAACATGGGGATGGCTCAAATGCAGATGATAATTTCACCACACCTAGTGTGTGACTATCATTGGGACTTTAACTTTAACTGTTGATACTATAATAATTACTTGCTGACTTGCAGGCTGTTTCTTTTCTTCACATATCCATCTATACCAACTTTTTTTTTACCAAGTACCACCTCAGAAAACGCTTGGCTCTTCAAGTACCACCAACATTAAGATACAGAAGAGTAGTAGGCCCAATAATTCATTAAAAACAAGGCATAGGTTTTATTTAACAAGTATATTTAATATTTTTGGCCACTGTAACAATACACTCATTCCGAACATTAAAGCTGTCTTTGAATACAGAAAAATAAAACATTATACTTCAATAATGATCTGCGGAAATCTTTGGCATACCACTAGATGGAGTCCGCATACCATACCGCGTACCACAGTTTGAGAATCGCTGATCTACAGTATTAGGTAGGTTTTAACTTGACTTTTTCTGTATGGGTCACTCAGTGGAAAGACGTTTGGTTGCCTTTGAGTTACATATGAAACATTTAGGGTGCGTTCATATTATTATGCAGTAAAAACTGGACATTTTTTTCCTGTGGTTTTTGCGTGACAGATGACAGCATTGTCAAAACAATCCTTGTTGACATGGAACTGCATAAACAACTGAAAACATTATAGCTTGCGTGCTGGGAAAGCACAGTGGCGGTTGGTGTAAAGAAACACCATGTACCACAATGTTACCCCAGTAGAGACGTCAAATGCACATATAGTTGGAACATTGCTTTAGTAACTACAGCACTCTACAAATGTTCTCAGTTATTGTCATGGCATGAGCTTGGTGTTGTTGGCCTGATTTTAGGGTGCAGAGACGAGAGGCGGCATGCAGGTAAAATAATATTTTAACAATGAAAAATATGGTAGCACCAGTGTGGATAAAGCAAAGGGCAACTGGTGAGTCAAAAAACTAAGCTAACAAAAACTCAAACAGGAACTAAGGCAGAAGAAAAAAACTTACAAGTATAGAGCAGTGTGATGAACAAGGAACATCAGGTACAGCATGACGTGGTGCTGCACTAAGCATTCAGAGTACAATGCAATGAACCAGTGTCGTTTGACCAACAACTACAGCTGAGAATCTTTGGGCACCTCATGATTCGATTGCAATTCAGGAGTTACGATTCAATTATAAATTGGTTATTTATACATCTATAATTATTATATTAAATATTATGATTATATTGCATATTGTTAATGTATTCAATCAATCCCAATCCCAGACCCCACACCAGGGCAAGAAAAAACTAAATCCAATGGGATTACAACGAGAAAGCTTGGAGGGGACTGCAGATGTGCATCATATCCGGTTTTGGGATTTAGTGCGCACACCATAGAGCTTTACATGGAAGACTAGATAAGTGAAAACTGTAGCTGGCTGCTTAGTGAAAAAAAACAAAAAAAAACGCGCCTACTTGGCCAGAAGGCGTCGTTGGTTTATTTTCTGTACCTTTTATAACCACAGAATGTCATCAATGTATGGCCGCCCGCCGAACTGTATTGCAGGGCTGCCAAGTTTCAGAAAATGACAAGAGTGAGACTTTAGTGTCATGATGAATTTTTGGCCTTTTTTAACATTCTTTACCGCTCTACCAACCGGTACAGCTCGGTTGGTAGAGTGGCCGTGCCAGCAACTTGAGGGTTGCAGGTTCAAAACCCGCTTCCGCCATCCTAGTCACTCCCGTCGTGTCCTTGGGCAAGACACTTCACCCACCTGCTCCCAGTGCCACCCACACTGGTTTAAATGTAACTTAGATATTGGGTTTCGCAATGTAAAGCGCTTTGAGTCACTTGAGAAAAAGCGCTATATAAATGTAATTCACTTCACTTCACTTTTATACCTTTAGACTAATGTCCTCACCTCCAGCATCTTTCACTAACTTATTTTTGTCATGACTTGGACTATGGCGACGCAAATTACTGTGAGGATTGCTTTCCCTGGGTGCAAAACGACTTGACTGGACAATGCGTGAAGGTAAAGACATGTTTATACTGACTATAAAAAGTGTAAACAAAAGGCGCGCTCAAGGCGGAGAACAAACTTGGCTATGAAAACAAAAGCTAGCACAAAGGCAAAACTATAGACATAAAAACGAACACACTTACTGTGACACGAATAAACAAAACTTAGTTGGTCAAGCATGAAAAGAGCATGGAACTATGGCATGGCATGAAACAAGAGTATCAGGGGTAACATGAGTAGTAAGAGTAATGTCGCCAGGCCGACTGCCTGGCAGCTACAAGCTTAAATACTAGTGACCTAATTAGTGACAGGTGCGTGAGTCCAAAACGTGAAACAAGTGAAAACTAATGGGTCGGCATGGTAGCAAAACAAACAAGAGTGCACAAAGAGTCCAAAAACCAACGGCATACAACCAAACAAAACATGATCAAAAAGACATGACAGAGAAACCCCCCTTAAGGACAGATACCAGATGTCCAAAAAAACCAAAACAATGATCAAGAGTCATGGGAGGGCGGGAGGGGGACATGGCGGTGGGTCGCCAGACCAAGTGTCCCCGAATCCACCGGGGCAGAGTTAGGTGGCGGCGACGCGTAGAACGCCGCGGCACCTGGCGAAGTGGGCGACCCGGGAACGGCCATTACCGTGGCCGACGAGAAGGTTGACGCACTTGGCGTGGCGGACGCCCAGGGAATGGCCACCTCCGTGGCCTACGAGGAGGTGGGCGTGTCGTCGTTGTGGCAGGCGTGGATGCAGCAGACCACTTCGAGGCTGGCTTGGAAAAAGACGACGAGTCCGGCGTGGGTGCGGCAGCCGGCATCCACCCACCCATCCACCATCCACCGCCTGTCCATTTGGGGGTCGCAGCAGGTGCTGGAGACTATCTCAGTTGCATTCGGGCTGTAGGCGGGGTACACCCTGGACAAGTCGCCACCTCATCACAGGGCCAACACAGATAGACAGACAACATTCACACTCACATTCACACACTAAGGC
This sequence comes from Entelurus aequoreus, assembly GCF_033978785.1. Lineage (NCBI taxonomy): Eukaryota > Metazoa > Chordata > Actinopteri > Syngnathiformes > Syngnathidae > Entelurus > Entelurus aequoreus. The sequence continues at coordinate 48,977,485 of NC_084733.1, read as the reverse complement.
CAATTTAGTGTTGCCAATCAACCTATCCCCAGGTGCATGTCTTTGGAGGTGGGAGGAAGCCGGAGGGAACCCACGCAGTCACGGGGAGAGCATGCCAACTCCACACAGAAAGACCCCGAGCCGGGGTTTGAACTCAGGACCTTCGTATTCTGACGCACAAGCACTAATCCCTTTGATGCCCTTTATAATAACGTATTACTTTATTTAACATATATCAATAATTGATGTTTGGACATTAGTCCATCAATTAATGAATCACCCACGTTCTAATCATAATGCATCAACAAATCGATAATTTTTCCAACCTATACCAACAATGCTTGCTTAATTCTCAGGGGACAAAGGTTGACTCCTTCCAGTCATTTTTTTCTGTATTTTGGCCATAATTTATGTTGTGTTACTCCTATAGATGTTTTTTTTCATATAAAAGTAAACATTTTCCATGTCCAACTCTTTCACAGGTGTACAATACACTGGCAGTTCATCCGCAATACCCCAAAGCCAAACATGATATAAAAGTCCTTCATTTTTCAAAGGGCATAAATATATTTTGGATTCATATTTTGTTTTACTTTTTTTCTCAATTCTCTGAATCAATTTCAGCTCTAAACATCCATTTGTCCATCCATTCATCTTCCTCCGCTTATCCGAGGTTGGGCTGTGGGGGCAGCAGCCTAAGAAGAGAGGCCCAGACTTCCCTCTCCCCAGCCACTTCGTTCAGCTCCTACAAGGTAGGAAACTACAAACCCCATTTCCATATGAGTTGGGAAATTGTGTTAGATGTAAATATAAACGGAATACAATGATTTGCAAATCCTTTTCAACCCATATTCAATTGAATGCACTACAAAGACAAGATATTTAATGTTCAAACTCATAAACTTTATTTTTTTTTGCAAATAATAATTAACTTAGAATTTCATGGCTGAAACACGTGCCAAAGTAGTTGGGAAAGGGCATGTTCACCACTGTGTTACATGGCCTTTCCTTTTAACAACACTCAGTAAATGTTTGGGAACTGAGGAGACACATTTTTTAAGTTTTTCAGGTGGAATTATTTCCCATTCTTGCTTGATGTACAGCTTAAGTTGTTCAACAGTCCGGGGGTCTCCGTTGTGGTATTTTAGGCTTCATAATGCGCCACACATTTTCAATGGGAGACAGGTCTGGACTACAGGCAGGCCAGTCTAGAACCCGCACTCTTTTACTATGAAGCCACGTTGATGAAACACGTGGCTTGACATTGTCTTGCTGAAATAAGCAGGGGCGTCCATGGTAACGTTGCTTGGATGGCAACATATGTTGCTCCAAAACCTGTATGTACCTTTCAGCATTAATGGCACCTTCACAGATGTGTAAGTTACCCATGTCTTGAGCAATAATACACCCCCATACCATCACAAATGCTGGCTTTTCAACTTTGCGCCTATAACAATCCGGATGGTTCTTTACCTCTTTGGTCCGGAGGACACGACATCCACAGTTTCCAAAAACAATTTGAAATGTGGACTCGTCAGACCACAGAACACTTTTCCACTTTGTATCAGTCCATCTTAGATGAGCTCAGGCCCAGCGAAGCCGACGGCGTTTCTGGGTGTTGTTGATAAACGGTTTTCGCCTTGCATAGGAGAGTTTTAACTTGCACTTACAATCAATCAATCAATCAATGTTTATTTATATAGCCCTAAATCACAAGTGTCTCAAAGGGCTGTACAAGCCACAACGACATCCTCGGTACAGAGCCCACATACGGGCAAGGAAAAACTCACCCCAGTGGGACGTCGGTGAATGACTATGAGAAACCTTGGAGAGGACCGCATATGTGGGTAACCCCCCCCCTCTAGGGGAGACCGAAAGCAACGGATGTCGAGTGGGTCTGACATAACATTGTGAAAGTCCAGTCCACAGTGGATCCAACACATCAGCGGGAGTCCAGTCCACAGCGGGGCCAACAGGAAACCATCCCGAGCGGAGACGGGTCAGCAGCGCAGAGATGTCCCCAACCGATGCACAGGCTAGTGGTCCACCCGGGGTCCCGGCTCTGGACAGCCAGCACTTCATCCATGGCCACCGGACCTATGCAACTCCCCCTCGCAAGGGACAGGGGAGAAGAGGAGAGAAGAAAAGAAACGGCAGATCAACTGGTCTAAAAAAGGGGGGGTCTATTTAAAGGCTAGATTATACAAATGAGTTTTAAGATGGGACTTAAATGCTTCTACTGAGGTAGCATCTCTAACTGTTACCGGGAGGGCATTCCAGAGTACTGGAGCCCGAATAGAAAACGCTCTATAGCCCGCAGACTTTTTTTTGGCTCTGGGAATCACTAATAAGCCGGAGTTCTTTGAACGCAGATTTCTTGTCGGGACATATGGTACAATACAATCGGCGAGATAGGCTGGAGCTAAACCGTGTAATATTTCATACGTAAGTAGTAAAACCTTAAAGTCGCATCTTAAGTGCACAGGAAGCCAGTGCAAGTGAGCCAGTATAGGCGTAATATGATCAAACTTTCTTGTTTTTGTCAAAAGTCTAGCAGCCGCATTTTGTACCAACTGTAATCTTTTAATGCTAGACATAGGGAGGCCCGAAAATAATACGTTACAGTAATCGAGACGAGACGTAACGAACGCATGAATAATGATCTCAGCGTCGCTAGTGGACAAGATGGAACGAATTTTAGCGATATTACGGAGATGAAAGAAGGCCGTTTTAGTAACACTCTTAATGTGTGACTCAAACGAGAGAGTTGGGTCGAAGATAATACCCAGATTCTTTACCGAGTCTCCTTGTTTAATTGTTTGGTTGTCAAATGTTAAGGTGGTATTATTAAATAGATGTTGGTGTCTAGCAGGACCGATAATCAGCATTTCCGTTTTCTTAGCGTTGAGTTGCAAAAAGTTAGCGGACATCCATTGTTTAATTTCATTAAGACACGCCTCCAGCTGACTACAGTCCGGCGTGTTGGTCAGCTTTAGGGGCATGTAGAGTTGAGTGTCATCAGCATAACAGTGAAAGCTAACACCGTACTTGCGTATGATGTCACCCAGCGGCAGCATGTAAATACTAAAGAGTGCAGGGCCAAGAACCGAACCCTGGGGAACTCCGCACGTTACCTTGACATAGTCCGAGGTCACATTGTTATGGGAGACGCACTGCATCCTGTCAGTAAGATAAGAGTTAAACCAAGACAAGGCTAAGTCTGACATACCAATACGTGTTTTGATACGCTCTAATAAAATATTATGATCGACGGTATCGAAAGCGGCGCTAAGATCAAGAAGCAGCAACATAGATGACGCATCAGAATCCATCGTTAGCAATAGATCATTAGTCATTTTTGCGAGGGCTGTCTCCGTAGAGTGATTTGCCCTGAAACCGGATTGAAAAGGTTCACAGAGATTGTTAGTCACTAAGTGTTCATTTAGCTGCTGTGCAACAGTTTTTTCGAGAATTTTGGAAATAAACGGAAGGTGGGAGACCGGTCGGTAGTTTACCATGAGGTCAGGATCGAGGTTAGGTCTTTTGAGCAGAGGATGAATAACCGCTTTTTTGAATGCTAGGGGAACAGTGCCGGAGGAAAGTGATAAGTTTATAATATTTAACACTGATGGACCTAATAATACAAACAGTTCCTTGATAAGTTTCCCAGGAAGTGGGTCAAGTAAACATGTTGTTTGTTTTATCCCACTTACACGCTGTAATAATTCCTCTAATGTTATTTCATCAAAAATAGAGAGACTATTTTGGAGGGCAGTGTCCGTCGTATATACAGTCGTATTTGTGTTAATAGAGCCCAGTTGTAGCTGGGATGCGTTGTCTTTAATCTCCTTTCTAATGAGTTCAATTTTCTTATTAAAGAAATTCATAAAATCATCTGCCGAGTGGGTGGAGCTACTGGGAGGAGTCCCTTGTTGGGTTAGCGATGCTACTGTACTAAACAGAAATTTAGGATCGTTTTTGTTGAGGCGGATGAGATTTGAGTAGTATTTAGCTTTAGCTAAGGTAAGCATGCGTTTATAAGTTATTAAACTATCACTCCATGCTTGATGGAAAACCTCAAGTTTAGTCGCGCGCCATTTGCGTTCCAGTTTTCTACATGATAATTTATGAGCTCTAATTTCTTCTGTAAACCATGGGGTGCGCCTTTTAGGGGCCCTTTTTTGCTTTAGCGGTGCTATACTATCAATAATTTCGCGCAAGGCATCGTCAAAGTTGTTAGTGAGTTTATCAATAGAGCCGACATAATTTGGGAATGGTGCTATTACCGAAGGCAGTAGGTCAGCAAGAGTCATCGTTGTGGCAGCATTAATGTTGCGGCCGCTATAGCAGTTATTATTATTATTAGCTTGTTGACAAAGAGTCAAAACTTCAAATTTTATAAGGTAATGATCGGACATTACTTTAGTATATGGAAGTATCATAACTTTGGAGGTGGTGACACCCCTGACAAGCACTAGATCTATTGTATTACCGTTGCGATGCGTGGGTTCATGTATTATTTGTGTAAGACCACAGCTATCAATTATGGTTTGGAGCGCCACGCACTGAGGGTCCGATGGGGTAATCATATGGATATTAAAGTCCCCCATTATGATTATATTGTCGGCGTGCGTCACTAGATCAGCAACGAACTCTGAGAATTCACTGATAAAGTCCGAATAGGGCCCAGGGGGGCGGTAGATAACAGCCAGGTCGAGAGGTAGCGGTGTGACAGACCTCATAGTAAGCACCTCAAACGATTTATATTTATTATTTAGGTTAGGGGTAAGGTTGAAATTTTCATTGTATATTAGTGCGACACCCCCTCCCCTTTTAAGAGGGCGGGCAACATGCGCATTCGTATAGAGACATATATAGATATACAGACGTAGCGACCAACTGTAGTTACCAACAGTGGGTTTCTGAAGTGTTCCTGAGTCCATGTGGTGATATATTTTACACACTGATGTCGCTTGTTAATGTAGTACAGCCTGAGGGATCGAAGGTCACGGGCTTAGCTGCTTATGTGCAGTGATTTCTCCAGATTCTCTGAACCCTTTGATGATATTACGGACCGTAGATGGTCCATCCATCCATCCATCTTCTTCCGCTTATCCGAGGTCGGGTCGCGGGGGCAGCAGCTTAAGCAGGTAAGCCCAGACTTCCCTCTCCCCAGCCACTTCGTCCAGCTCCTCCCGGGGGCTCCCGAGGCATTCCCAGGCCAGCCGGGAGACATAGTCTTCCCAACGTGTCCTGGGTCTTCCTCGTGGCCTCCTACCGGTCGGACGTGCCCTAAACACCTCCCTAGGGAGGCGTTCGGGTGGCATCCTGACCAGATGCCCGAACCACCTCATCTGGCTCCTCTCGATGTGGAGGAGCAGCGGCTTTACTTTGAGCTCCCCCCGGATGGCAGAGCTTCTCACCCTATCTCTAAGGGAGAGCCCCGCCACCCGGCGGAGGAAACTCATTTCGGCCGCTTGTACCCGTGATCTTGTCCTTTCGGTCATAACCCAAAGCTCATGACCATAGGTGAGGATGGGAACGTAGATCGACCGGTAAATTGAGAGCTTTGCCTTCCGGCTCAGCTCCTTCTTCACCACAACGGATCGATACGGCGTCCGCATTACTGAAGACGCCGCACCGATCCGCCTGTCGATCTCACAATCCACTCTTCCCTCACTCGTGAACAAGACTCCGAGGTACTTGAACTCCTCCACTTGGGGCAGGGTCTCTCCTCCGCAACCCGGAGATGGCACTCCACCCTTTTCCGGGCGAGAACCATGGATTCGGACTTGGAGGTGCTGATTCTCATCCCAGTCGCTTCACACTCAGCTGCGAACCGATCCAGCGAGAGCTGAAGATCCTGGCCAGATGAAGCCATCAGGACCACATCATCTGCAAAAAGCAGAGACCTAATCCTGCAGCCACCAAACCAGATCCCCTCAACGCCTTGACTGCGCCTAGAAATTCTGTCCATAAAAGTTATGAACATAATCGGTGACAAAGGGCAGCCTTGGCGGAGTCCAACTCTCACTGGAAACGTGTCCGACTTACTGCCGGCAATGCGGACAAAACTCTGGCACTGATCATACAGGGAGCGGACCGCCACAATTAGACAGTCCGATACCCCATACTCTCTGAGCACTCCCCACAGGACTTCCCGAGGGACACGGTCGAATGCCTTCTCCAAGTCCACAAAACACATGTAGACTGGTTGGGCAAACTCCCATGCACCCTCAAGGACCCTGCCGAGAGTATAGAGCTGGTCCACAGTTCCACGACCAGGACGAAAACCACACTGTTCCTCCTGAATCCGAGGTTCGACTATCCGGCGTAGCCTCCTCTCCAGCACACCTGAATAGACCTTACCGGGAAGGCTGAGGAGTGTGATCCCACGATAGTTAGAACACACCCTCCGGTTCCCCTTCTTAAAGAGAGGAACCACCACCCCGGTCTGCCAATCCAGAGGTACCGCCCCCGATGTCCACGCGATGCTGCAGAGTCTTGTCAACCAAGACAGCCCCACAGCATCCAGAGCCTTAAGGAACTCTGGGCGGATCTCATCCATCCAGCCTTGCCACAGAGGAGCTTTTTAACTACCTCAGCAACCTCAGCCCCAGAAATAGGAGAGCCCACCACAGATTCCCCAGGCACTACTTCCTCATAGGAAGACGTGTTGGTGGGATTGAGGAGGTCTTCGAAGTATTCCCTCCACCGATCCACAACATCCGCAGTCGAGGTCAGCAGAACACCATCCTCACCATACACAGTGTTGATAGTGCACTGCTTCCCCTTCCTGAGGCGGCGGATGGTGGTCCAGAATCGCTTCGAAGCCGTCCGGAAGTCGTTTTCCATGGCTTCCCCGAACTCCTCCCATGTCCGAGTTTTTGCCTCCGCGACCGCCGAAGCCGCACACCGCTTGGCCTGTCGGTACCTGTCCGCTGCCTCAGGAGTCCTATGAGCCAAAAAAACCCGATAGGACTCCTTCTTCAGCTTGACGGCATCCCTCACCGCCGGTGTCCACCAACGGGTTCTAGAATTACCGCCACGACAGGCACTAACTACCTTGCGGCCACAGCTCCAATCAGCCGCCTCGACAATAGAGGTGCGGAACATGGTCCATTCGGACTCAATGTCCAGCACCTCCCTCGTGACATGTTCAAAGTTCTTCCGGAGGTGGGAATTGAAACTCTCTCTGACAGGAAACTCTGCCAGACGTTCCCAGCAAACCCTCACGATGCGTTTGGGCCTGCCAGGTCTGTCCGGCATCCTCCCCCACCATCGCAGCCAACTCACCACCAGGTGGTGATCGGTAGAAAGCTCCGCCCCTCTCTTCACCCGAGTGTCCAAAACATGAGGCCGCAAATCCGACGACACAACTACAAAGTCGATCATGGAACTGCGGCCTAGGGTGTCCTGGTGCCAAGTGCACATATGGACACCCTTATGTTTGAACATGGTGTTTGTCATGGACAATCTGTGACAGGCACAAAAGTCCAATAACAAAACACCGCTCGGGTTCAGATCCGGGCAGCCATTCTTCCCAATCACGCCTCTCCAGGTTTCACTGTCGCTGCCAACATGAGCATTGAAGTCCCCCAGTAGAACGAGGGAATCACCCCGGGGAGCACTCTCAAGTACTCCCTCGAGTGAATCCAAAAAGGGTGGGTACTCTGAGCTGCGGTTTGGCGCGTAAGCACAAACCACAGTCAGGACCCGTTCCCCCACCCGAAGGCGGAGGGAAGCTACCCTCTCATCCACCGGGTTGAACTCCAACATGCAGGCTCTGAGCCGGGGGGCAACAAGAATTTCCACCCCAGCCCGTCGCCTCTCACTGCCGGCAACGCCAGAGTAGAAGAGAGTCCAGCCCCTCTCGAGAGAACTGGTTCCAGAGCCCTTGTTGTGCGTCGAAGTGAGTCCGACTATGTCTAGTCGGAACTTCTCCACCTCGCGCACTAGCTCAGGCTCCTTCCCCCCCAGCGAGGTGACGTTCCACGTCCCAAGAGCTAGCTTCTGTAGCCGAGGATCGGACCACCAAGTGCCCTGCCTTCGGCTGCCGCCCAGCTCACATCGCACCCGACCTCTATGACCCCTGCTATGGGTGGTGAGCCCATTGGAGGGGGAACCCATGTTGCCTCTTTGGGCTGTGCCCGGCCGGGCCCCATGGGGACAGGCCCGGCCACCAGGCGCTCGCCACCGTGCCCCACCTCCGGGCCTGGCTCCAGAGGGGGGCTCCGGTGACCCGCGTCCGGGCGAGGGAAATCTGGGTCCATAGGTTTTATTTTACCGTAGATGGTGAAATCCCTAAATTCTTTGCAATAGCTGATTGAGAAGGGTTTTTCTTAAACTGTTCAACAATTTGCTCACGCATTTGTTGACAAAGTGGTGACCCTCGCCCCATCCTTGTTTGTGAATGACTGAGCATTTCATGGAATCTACTTTTATACCCAATCATGGCACCCACTTGTTCCCAATTTGCCTGTTCACCTGTGGGATGTTCCAAATAAGTGTTTGATGAGCATTCCTCAGCTTTATCAGTATTTATTGCCACCTTTCCCAACTTCTTTGTCACGTGTTGCTGGCATCAAATTCTAAAGTTAATGATTATTTGCAAAAAAAAAAAATGTTTATCAGTTTGAACATCAAATATGTTGTCTTTGTAGCATATTCAACTGAATATGGGTGGAAAATGATTTGCAAATCATTGTATTCCGTTTATATTTACATCTAACACAATTTCCCAACTCATATGGAAACAGAGTTTGTAATTTCAGCCGTTTGTATCCGCAATCTTGTCCTTTTGGTCATAACCCAAAACTCATGACCAGAGGTTGCCACAGGGAACGTTGATCGACCGGTAAATTGAGAGCTTTTCCTTCCGGTTTAGTCCTTCTTCACCACAACGGATCAATACAGGGTCCGCATCACTGCAGATGCCGCACCGATCAGCCTGTCGATCTCACGATCCACTCTTCACTCACTCGTGAACAAGACTCTGAGATAATCAAACTCTTCCACTTGGGGCAATATCTTCTTTCCCAACCCGGAAATGGCACTTCACCCTTTTACAGGGGAGAACCATGGACTCGGACTTGGAGTGCTGATCCTCATCACAGTCGCTTCACACTTGGCTGCGAACCAATCCAGTGAGAGCTAAAGATCCTAACCAGATAGAGCCATCAAGACCACATCATCTGCAAAAAACAGAGACCTAATCTTACAGCCACCAAACCGGATCCCCTCAATTCCCTGACTGTGCCTAGAAATGTTGTCCTTGAAGATAATTGGTTCATTACTCCTGGGGGGGTCCAACCTTTACTGAAAACAAGTTCGACTTACTGCTGGCAATGCGGACAAAACTCTGACGCCGATCATACAGGGAATGAATCGCCACAATCAGACGGTCCAATGCCCCATACTCTCTGAGCACTCCCCACAGGATTTCCAGAGGGACACAGTTAAATGTCTTCCCCAAGTCCACAAAGCTCATGTAGACTGGTTGGGCAAACTCCCATGCACCCTCAAGACCCTGCTGAGAGTATAGAGCTGGTCCACATGACCAGGACAAAAACCACACTGTTCCTTCTGAATCTGAGGTTTGACTATCCGGCGTAGCCTTCTCATGTTTGAACATGGTGTTTGTTATTGACAATCTATGAAGAGCACAAAAGTCCAAAAACAAAACACCACTTGGGTTTAGATCCGTTCTAGATCCGTTCCTCCCAATCACGCCTCCCCAGGTCTCACTGTCGTTGCCAATGTGAGCGTTGAAGTCTCTCAGAGAATCACCCGGGGGAGCACTCTCCTGTACTCCCTCGAGGGAATTCAAAAAGGTCAGGTACTCTGAACTGCTGTTTGGTGCGTAAGCACAAACAACAGTCAAGATCCGTCCCACCACCTGAAGGCGGAGGGGATTTACCCTCTTGTCTACTGGGTTAAACTACTGGGTTAAACAGCCACCCCAGCCCGTCGCCTCTCACTGTGTGCAATGCCAGAGTGGAAGAGAGTCCAACCCCTCTCGAGAGGACTGGTTCCAGAGCCTTTGCTTTGCGTCGCAGTGAGTCCGACTAAATCCAGCCAGAACATTTCCACCTCGCGTACCAGCTCTGGCTCCTTCTCTCCCAGCGAGATGATGTTCCACGTCCCAAGAGCTAGCATCTATAGCCAAGGATTGGACTGCCAAGTGCCCTGACTTCAGCTGCAGCTCAGTTCACACTGCACCTGACCTCTATGCCCCCTCCTATGGGTGGTGAGCCCATTGAAGGGGGACCCACGTTCCCTTTTTTGGCTGTGCCCGGCCAGGCCCCATGGGGACAGGCTGCTCGCCATTGAGCCCCACATCCGGGCCTGGCTCCAGAGGGGGGCCCCAGTGACCTGCGTACAGACGAGGGAAATCTGAGTCCTCGTTTTTTTTATTTTTATAAAGGTCTTTGAGCTGCTTTTTGTCTGGTCCCTCACTTAGGACCTGTTTGTCTTGGGATACCCTAACAGCGGGCATAGAAGCCCCCGGACAACATAGTTCCTCGGATCATTGGGACAAGCAAACTCCTCTACCTCAAAACGTTGGCAGCTAAACAAAAACATTAAATATTTTAAGGCCTTTTGATGTCATAGTTGTTAAATTCTTATTAATTTGCATAACATCAGTTATTTTACTAATGTATGTCCTGTTCAGCATATGATTTGCAGTTGAATGTCTCCCGAGGCTTTAAGAAGCCACCTGATCATCAAAAAGGGACAGTTGTGTCTCCTGATTGTCAATGAGGGAAACAGTGTTTGGGCAGATGTAAAGGGACTTAGAATGGAGACTAACAGGAAGTTGAAATAAAAAAGAGCCCTGGACAGGAATAACATGCCAAAAGACAGTAAACCATTAAACACCAATCCAACCTGTCATGAGCAGTCATTACAGTTTATAGCATTTATAGTGAACAACGTTTACTGTGGATTTGCGTTTACTAAAATATGTCGAAACTTGTTAGTGCTCACAAAGCTGATCTACTAAAAGGAGTGTGTCTCCTAAATGAGCGTTTGCAATATGATTTATCAAGTGTGAAAATGTTTGCGGCCGCTGTTTTTGCATCTATATTTGGAAGATACAAGCAAACTGGGACAAATGGCTGAGCTGCGTTCATTGTGGAGGTGATCAGTGCAATGACAGATGATGGAGAGACAATTATTCAGCTGTGTTCATGTCAACATATTTGGACTGTCAGAAAAAAAAAAAATAGATATTTGGTTTATTCAGCAATATAATTTTATAATTTTATAACTACTGTACACATACTTGCCAAACCTCACGATTTTCCCGGGAGACTCCCGAATTTCAGTGCCCCTCCGAAAAATCCTCCGGGGCAACCATTCTCCCGAATTTCTCCCGATTTCCACCCGGACAACAATATTGGGGGCGGGCCTTGAAGGCACTGCCTTTAGCGTCCTCTCTCACCTGAAAAGCAGAGAGAGGATCCATAGGTTCATCAATAACCCATAAAGTAGGCAGGCACGGACTCGGAGCTATTTCTCAGCGTGTGTTTATTCCAGCCGGCACGTTAATACACTGACACACAACATCCGGATTCCTATCATGCATTGCTTCAAAACTACGGCAAGTAATAATGTCCAAAAACATAACAGAGACGAAGCAGAAGAACGAAGAAGATACATGGCGACGACGAGTAAGAAGAAGAAGTACGCTTGCAAGTTCCAAAATGGTTGGAAAAAATACTTTCAGTTCATCCAGGACAGCTCGAAGGGGAAGGGGTATGCTGCCTCCAAATTTTGTAGATCAGACTTCATTGAACACGGTGGCCGAACGGATATACTCATTCATGAACGGATTATTCATATATATATATATATATATATATATATATATATATATATATATATATATATATATATATGTATACAGTGTTGGGTTAGTTACTGAAAACCAGTAACTAGTTACAATTACTAGTTACTTTATTTCAAAAGTAACTCAGTTACTAACTCAGTTACTTACACCAAAAAGTAATGCGTTACTGTGAAAAGTAACTATTTAGTTACTTATTTTTCCCCCCTTTTTTTTAAAGGCTCCCATTAATGCCCTTTTAGCCTTCATTTCAGTACTGTTATTGCACTGGAGAATAATACAATCTGTTGATCAACTTGACATGCATTTGCATCACTGAACTCAGAAAGCAATGTGGTCTACATACAACACACAAAGACAAAGATATGTTTCAAAGGGCCAATTTATTTCAGGCCAGAAAAAATTGACAAACCTATTTTAAATAGCTGCAACATAATGGCACTTTAACTTTAACTCTAAGTAGATAGGATCTTTGACACAAGACACAACTTACATTTAACTAAAATGTTATTTTCTTTGTGCTCGACAAAAGAAAAGTATTGAGAATGTCTCCATGTTAAAAAACTCGACTTCTGGCTTCGCCATGATGTCTTGTTAGTTGTTATGAGAGTAGCGTATGTGTGTGTGTGTGTGTGTGTGGCCCTTTAAGATATGACAGCATGAGAGGTGAGTGACGTCAGTGAGTGAGTGGGCGAGAGAGGTGAGGGAGCGGCGACAGTGAGTGCGTGTAGGTGCTCTAGCTTGCTGGATGGCTGCGTCCAATAAAGTCACAAAGTTGCAACAAACCGCCGGGCTCGTCATTCACCCTCAGCTGTAAAGACCCTCTTCCGGGTAAAGTGAAGGTTGTTAGACCCGAAGTACGGCTCTGGAGGAACGTCTCCCCTGCGAAGAGGCGTGCTTTCTGTGGGTGGGGGAAAGCACTCCTCTTCTTTTCCACCGGAACGCTCCAATAAAACACACTCAGATCTTCAGTTTCTAGCCGATACTACATAAAAATAACGTAAAATAACGCAGTAACGCATCATGCAGTAACGGTAACTGAGTTACTGTATATAAAAAAATAACGCGTTAGATTACTAGTTACCGCCGAAACTAACAGCGTTACAGTAACGCGTTACTTAGTAACGTGTTAGTCCCAACACTGTATGTATATATATATATATATATAATAAATACTTGAAAACATATACACCCCCGCCCCTCATCTCCCGAATTCGGAGGTCTCAAGGTTGGCAAGTATGACTGTACAGGATGACTTAAGATACTTATTGAAACAATTTCAATTGATTTGTTTTGATGTCTGTTGGCGTTATTTTTTCTTCCTATAATAAAACTTGCAACATGTATTTACTTGTGTGTAGATCATTCTATTGCGCCGTTTTTTAGGCTGCAACACGGTTTGTCCTCCCAGAATGCACCTCCAGCGTGCTAAAAATATCAATCAGACAATCAATGTTTATTTATACAGCCCTAAATCACAACTGTCTCAAAGGGCTGCACAAGCCACAACGACATCCGCGGTACAGAGCCCACATAAAGGGCAAGGAAAACTCACCCCAGTGGGACGTCGATGTGAATGATTATGAGAAACCTTGGAGAGGACCACATATGTGGGTAACCCCACTCCCCCTCTAGGGGAGACTGAAAGCAATGGATGTCGAGTGGGTCTGACATAACATTGTGAAAGTCCAGTCCATAGTGGATCCAACTTATTAGTGAGAGTCCAGTCCATAGTGGATCTAACATAATAGTGAGAGTCCAGTCCATAGTTGGGCCAGCAGGAAACCATCCCGAGCGGAGACGGGTCAGCAGCGCAGAGACGTCCCCAACCAATGCACAGGCGAGCGGTCCACCCCGGGTCCCAACTCTAGACAGCCAGCACTTCATCCATGGCCACCGGACCTGTGTCCCCCCCCTCCACAAGCGAGAGGGGGGCAGAGGAGAAAAGAAAAGAAACGACAGATCAACTGGTCTAAAAGGGGGGTCTATTTAAAGGCTAGAGTATACAAATGAGTTTTAAGATGGGACTTAAATGCTTCTACTGAGGTAGCATCTCTAACTGTTACCGGGAAGGCATTCCATAGTACTGGAGCCCAAATAGAAAACGCTCTGGAGCCCGAATAGAAATTGCTCTATAGCCCGCAGACTTTTTTTGGGCTCTGGGAATTACTAATAAGCCGGAGTTCTTTGAACGCAGATTTCTTGCCGGGACATATGGTACAATACAATCGGCAAGATAGGATGGAGCTAGACCGTGTAGTATTTTATACGTAAGTAGTAAAACTTTAAAGTCGCATCTTAAGTGCACAGGAAGCCAGTGCAGGTGAGCCAGTACAGGCGTAATATGATCAAACTTTCTTGTTCTTGTCAAAAGTCTAGCAGCCGCATTTTGTACCAACTGTAATCTTTTAATGCTAGACATAGGGAGACCCGAAAGTAATACGTTACAGTAATCAAGACGGGACGTAACGAACGCATGAATAATGATCTCAGCGTCGCTAGTGGACAAAATGAAACAAATTTTTGCGATATTACGGATATGAAAGAAGGTCGTTTTAGTAACACTCTTAATGTGTGACTCAAACGAGAGAGTTGGGTCAAAGATAATACCCAGATTCTTTACCGAGTCGCCTTGTGTAATTGTTTGGTTGTCAAATGTTAAGGTGGTATTATTGAATAGGTGCCGGTGTCTAGCAGGACCGATAATCAGCATTTCCGTTTTTTTGGCGTTGAGTTGCAAAAAGTTAGCGGACATCCATTGTTTAATTTCATTAAGAATAGAGTCCGTTGTCTAGATCGCGCTTCTATATTGCCCAAAAAAGGGTGGTACGGATAATAGTTGTGTTCAAAATGTTCCACAACATAGCAAAAAACAGCAGATTGGAGCATATTTATTTGCAGTAAATGAGTGTCTCCATGGTAATACACGCAAAAACCTTATTAAAACATTTCGGTCTGCACCACTTTTGTACATTTAATCAATTGCGCAATCCGTTTTAGTAATAGCATACGCAATTTTATAGTTTCCACAAGCTATATAGCATTTGGTTATTTGGGATCTAAGTAGCATTTGGTTATTTGGGATCTAAGTAGATCACGCCCTGTATGTTTTAGAATTGTACGCATTCTCTGGCTTCAAAAATGTCGCTAAAAAAATTCCAAAACGACGCATTTAGGTCATTTATGTTCATGTCTTAAAACAGTACAATATTTACAATGTACTATATTTTACAGATATAATGGCTTGTCCCGGAGATACTTTTAGAAGTATCTGTATCTGTATCCTTGACATAAAAGTTAGTGTAGAATTTACTACATCTCTGATTTACTGTGCAAGGGGCATTCGTCTTGGTCTTGAGACTAGACTGAGAAAGCTCCTTGATCTTGTACTCCATGAGGTTGTAAAAATATGGGAGGCTGGGAAAGACAGTTCTTTTTGCTTTAACAAACAACTCATTAGGACCCCAAACAATTAGGCAGGCTTCAGTGAGATACTGTCTGAGTGACAGAGTCATCCTGTGACTATTCCAATGGCTCCAGGCGCTGGACAGATGCCAACAGGGAGGGAAAGCAGACTGGGAGAAGAGTTGCTCATTGTCTAACAGGCAGCAGCGGCCTGGAGGCTAGAAAAACAAGCCAGGGATCAAAAGGTCAAGTATCACTAGCCTTCTAATTCCCTAACTAGGGAATAAAAAAAATCCTCTTCTACCTTTTTTATACCTATGCCTGACTTCAATTGTTTTTGTTTCTACCAGTTGTGGAGGTCAGTGACAAGCCAAAATGTGGCATTCATGGTTCAGATTGAAGTTGAGATAATTCCAAAACATTTGATTTGTTACAACTTTACCACTACAGTATGTCAGTTTTATAGGACCGCATCAATTATAGTTAAAATAACTAACATCTCTAAATTATAGGTACAAGTGTTGCATTTCTTCTGCTAAAATGTCTTGAAATTAGTGAGGTGCCTTGAGGTTTACGGCGAGTTAACATCTTGCGCTCTAATCCAGTTGTTCTTAACCTTTTTGACCTCAGGACCCAACTTTTCCACTACAAAAGAGCCCGGGGTACACTCTAATATTAACACTAAATTAGTCATTTTACTCTTTATTTTAATCATTTTCAATAATTATATTTACCTACTTACAGTGTACAACCTTATCAAATTATATGAAACCGTGTGTTAATCACAAATAATATTTATTTAAAACATACATTTTAGACTTAGGTCAGGCTGATTAAAAAAATAAAAATACTCATCAAATATACTGCATTAGCAGGGCCTCATAACTGACTGAAGAAAAATAAATGTACATACAATTATGTTGTACTAACATCAATGAACACAATTAATAATCCATGTTTCTTAAATAAAATGTAAATAAATTGAAAGTGCCAATGAAAATACAGCTTCACCGCTTTAGTCATATTTTTTGCGCTTAAGAAATTTTTCAATGACTTTAGCTTCAGACTTCTTCTGTTTATTTGAGATTGTCATTAATGCCACAAGTGGTGGGAAAGTGTATTCCAAGTGAGTACAACTGCCACGCATACGGACCACAGCTGACAAACAGATATTTATTGGTGGCCATCTTGGGGGTGCTCATCACCCAACAGTGGGCTTCGGCCCTATGGTTAAGAAACACTGCTATAATCATGTTAACACAGGCTGGTCAACAAGAGTGTTAGAGACTCTACCTGCAATATTTTGTTGAAAAGTTAAATGTCGAGTCATATGAAAGATTTTGCAAGTATTTATTTAAAACAGATCAAGGGTAGAAGTTACAGTTTTGGTCTCACTCCCCCAAAAAAGTTTGTCAATTGTGTTTGCAAGCGGGCGCCTCAACAAGCAATTTTCTGCATATGGAGCCCCGATGAAGAATTCTTCACTCTCTTCCTAGTAAGAGAGCAGACAAGTCAAATGGGTCTAAATAGTACATGGTTTCACGAGGTTGAGGCGAGCACAATAAAAAAGAAGCAATGAGTGTTCGCGAAGGTGGGGGCCAGTCCAAGGCTTAGGGGAATTTATGTCATAAGGACGTGTAGCTAACTAAAAGTATTATACCATATTTATTGGACCATAAAACGCATCGGATTATAAGGCACACTGCCAATAAAAAAATCTATACAAGTCTATTTTCATACAAATGGCGCTTTGTATTAAAAGGCACATTAAAGGGATCATATTATGATTTTTTTTTCTACATTTAAAACACTCCTTTGTGGTCTACATAACATGTAATGGTGGTTTTTTGGTCAAAATAGATTTTTTTTTTTACAGACAATCTTCAAGCTGCTTTCTGACCATCTCTTCAGGATGCGCCGATTTGTGGGCGGTCTTATTTAAGTGGCTCCACTTTGACAGTGTCTTCTCCCCATCATCTTCGTTGTACTGATAGTTCTTTGCTCTTCCATGGGGAGTCTACTGACAGATATAGGTCAGAACTGTACGCTACTTCAAATTAGAAAGGGCAACAGCGGAGGATGAATGCCTCACAACAAGAGGATAGAGAAAAGGGAGCTCATTGACTACAATGGCGGACGAGCCCACATTTTCGGGACTAATGCAGATCCCAAATACACATCAGCAGGCACCAATAGGTAAAAAAAGATGGTTTTGCATAATATTGCGAAACAAATCAACAGATAATATGTCTCCTAACTAGTGCCATTTTGGGGTCCTTATACAAACATAATAATACCCGTATGTTGAAGCACAGTACGTCTGACTACGGTAGTCGTAATGCTCCGACAGTCCATCAAATCGTGGAGCTTCGAAGCTTACCAAAGTCCTACTAAAACATTTTGACAGATTTTTGAGCGCTGTGTGTAATGTGTTATACTCTCAATGAAACATTACATTTTTGGTGTTGCTTGCTAGTGTCATTTAATGAATAGGCTTTAACTTGCAGTCCACAAGTATCTCTTATGTGTGACTGCCATCTACTGTTCACACTTATCATTACACCATGTACCAAATAAAAGAGCTTCGAGGTCGGTAAGCACAACCAAAATTATTCCGTACATAAGGCGCACTGCCGATTTTTGAGAAAATGAAATAATTTTAAGTGCGCTTCATAGTCCGAAAAATAGGGTAATTTGAACATAATAATGTCTTGTTCCTCGCTAAGAATTTTACCTATGTACCATATCTAAGACAGTTTGAAGTTACTTGGGGTTACATAGTCATCATTCAAAGTTTCAAAAACAATATATGGTAATAGCAGGCAGAGTGAAGGTCAAAGATGCAGACACCAAATGAAGTTTAAAGGGGAATTGCACTTTAAAAAAAAAAATTGCCTATCATACAAAATCATTATGAAAGAAAAGACAAGCTTAAAATGAGCAAAATACGTAATTATTAAATCTTATTATAAATGTGTCTGTTACTACATTACATATACTTATACATATACAGCATATATATACATATACAGCATGTATATAAAACCTTAATGGATGTTTTTGGATGTTTTTTTAAGGGCTTTTTAGGCAGAATAGCGCGATTCCCATAGGATACATTGTAAGCAGACTTTTGATCGCATTTATGTACTATTTAGAATGCATTAAAGAAAATACATCCGTCGTCATGTCTTTCATAATGATTGTGAACAATAGGCAACATTCCTAAAAAAAATAATGCAGTTCCCCTTTAAAACAAAAGATTGAACTTGAACTTAATCAATCAATCAATCAATCAATGTTTATTTATATAGCCCTAAATCACAAGTGTCTCAAAGGGCTGTACAAGCCACAACGACATCCTCGGTACAGAGCCCACATACGGGCAAGGAAAACTCACCCCAGTGGGACGTCAATGTGAATGACTATGAGAAACCTTGGAGAGGACCGCATATGTGGGTAACCCCCCCCCCCCCCCCCCCCTCTAGGGGAGACCGAAAGCAATGGATGTCGAGTGGGTCTGACATAATATTGTGAAAGTCTAACACATCAGCGAGAGTCCAGTCCATAGTGGGGCCAGCAGGAACCATCCCGAGTGGAGACGGGTCAGCAGTGATGAGATGTCCCCATCTGATGAACAGGCTAGCGGTCCACCCCGGGTTTGGAGCAGAGTAGAAAAGAAAAGAAAAGAAACGGCAGATCAACCGGTCTAAACAGGGAGTCTATTTAAAGGCTAGAGTATACAAATGAGTTTTAAGATGAGACTTAAATGCTTCTACTGAGGTAGCATTTCTAACTGTTACCGGGAGGGCATTCCATAGTATTGGAGCCCGAATAGAAAACGCTCTATAGCCCGCAGACTTTTTTTGAGCTCTGGGAATCACTAATAAGCCGGAGTTCTTTGAACGCAGATTTCTTGCCGGGACATATGGTACGATACAATCGGCAAGATAGGCAGGAGCTTGACCGTGTAGTATTTTATACGTAAGTAGTAAAACCTTAAAGTCGCATCTTAGGTGCACAGGAAGCCAGTGCAAGTGAGCCAGTATAGGCGTAATATGATCAAACTTTCTTGTTTTTGTCAAAAGTCTAGCAGCCGCATTTTGTACCATCTGTAATCTTTTAATGCTAGACATAGGGAGGCCCGAAAATAAAACGTTACAGTAATCGAGACGAGATGTAACGAACGCATGGATAATGATCGCTTGTGGACAAAATGGGACGAATTTTAGCGATATTACGGAGATGAAAGAAGGCCGTTTTAGTAACACTCTTAATGTGCGACTCAAACGAGAGAGTTGGGTCGAAGATAATACCCAGATTCTTTACAGAGTCACCTTGTTTAATTGTTTGGTTGTCAAATGTTAAGGTGGTATTTTTAAATAGATGTCGGTGTTGAGCAGGACCGATAATCAGCATTTCCGTTTTCTTAGCGTTGAGTTGCAAAAAGTTAGCGGACATCCATTGTTTAATTTCATTAAGACACGCCTCCAGCTGACTACAATCCGACGTGTTGGTCAGCTTTAGGGGCATGTAGAGTTGGGTGTCATCAGCATAACAGTGAAAGCTAACACCGTATTTGCGTATGATGTCACCTAGCGGCAGCATGTAAATACTAAAGAGTGCAGGGCCAAGAACCGAACCCTGGGGAACTCCTCACGTTACCTTAACATAGTCCGAGGTCACATTGTTATGGGAGACACAATGCATCCTGTCAGTAAGATAAGAGTTAAACCCAATACGCGTTTTGATACGCTCTAATAAAATATTATGATCAACAGTATCGAAAGCGGCGCTAAGATCAAGAAGCAGCAACATAGATGAAGCTTCAGAATCCATCGTTAGCAATAGATCATTAGTCATTTTTGCGAGGGCTGTCTCCGTAGAGTGATTTGCCCTGAAACCGGATTGAAAAGGTTCACAGAGATTGTTAGACGCTAAGTGTTCATTTAGCTGCTGTGCTACAATTTTTTCGAGGATTTTCGAGATAAACGGAAGGTGGGACACCGGCCGGTAGTTTACCAGGAGATCAGGATCGAGGTTAGGTCTTTTGAGTAGAGGATGAATAACCGCTTTTTTGAATGCTAGGGGAACAGTGCCAGAGGAAAGTGATAAGTTTATAATATTTAATACTGATGGACCTAATAATACAAAAAGCTCCTTGATAAGTTTCCCAGGAATTGGGTCAAGTAAACATGTTGTTTGTTTTGTCCCATTTACACATTTTGACAATTCCTCCAATGTTATTTCATCAAAGAGAGAGAAACTATTTTGGAGGGCAGTGTCCGTCGTATATACAGTCGTATTTGTGTTAATAGAACCCAGTTGTAGCTGAGATGCATTGTCTTTAATATCTTTTCTAATTACTTCAATTTTCTTATTAAAGAAATTCATAAAGTCATCTGCTGAGTGGGTGGAGCTACTGGGAGAAGTCCCTTGTTGGGTTAGCGATGCTACTGTACTAAACAGAAATTTAGGATCATTTTTGTTGAGGTGGATGAGATTTGAGTAATGTTTAGCTTTAGCTGAGGTAAGCATGCGTTTATAAGTTATTAAACTATCACTCCATGCTTGATGGAAGACCTCCAGTTTAGTCGCACGCCATTTGCGTTCCAGCTTTCTACATGATAATTTCTGGGCTTTAGTTTCTTCTGTAAACCATGGGGTACGCCTTTTAGGGGCCCTTTTTAGCTTTAGCGGTGCTACAATATCAATGGTGTCGCGCAGGGCGTCATTAAAGTTGTTAGTGAGGTTATCAATAGAGCCCACATAATTCGGGAATGGTGCCATTACCGAAGGCAGTAGGTCAGTAAGAGTCGTCGTTGTGGCAGCATTAATGTTGCGGGTGCTATAGTAGTTATTATTATTATTATTAGTTTGTTGACAATGAGTCAGAACTTAGAATTTTATAAGGTAATGGTCGGACATTACTTTAGTGTACGGGAGTATCGTAACTTTAGAGGTGGTGACACCCCTGACAAGCACTAGATCTATCGTATTACCGTTGCGATGCGTGGGTTCATTTATTATTAGTGTAAGACCACAGCTATCAATTATAGTCTGGAGCGCCACGCATGGAGGGTCCAATGGGGTATTCATATGGATATTAAAGTCCCCCATTATGATTATATTGTCGGCGTGCGTCACTAGATCGGCAACAAACTCTGAGAATTCACTGATGAAGTCCGAATAGGGCCCAGGGGGGCGGTAGATAACAGCCAGGTGGAGAGGCAGCGGTGTGACAAACCTCAAAGTGAGCACCTCAAACGAGTTATATGTATTATTTAGGTTAGGTGTAAGATTATAGTTTTCATTGTATATTAGTGCGACATCCCCTCCCCTTTTAAGAGGTCTGGCAACATGTGTATTGGTATAGCCAGGAGGAGATGCTTCATTTAGCGCAAAAAAATCGTCTGGTTTGAGCCAGGTCTCGGCGAGACCAACGACGTCAAGTTTGTTGTCTCTAATGACTTCATTAACTAATAGCGTTTTGGAAGATAATGATCTTATGTTTAAAAAGCCCATATTATAGGTAGTGGGCTGTTTTGAGGATTGTTTGTTGAAATTATCCGAAGTAGCAATATTAATAATGTTGCGTTTATTATGCGTATTGCACTTTAAATAGTTTCGACCATATCTAGGAATTGATACGACGGGGATATTCAGATTGTTTGCTTGATGTTGCGATAAACTGAACGCATCATAGTTAGCTACCTCAGTACAATGTATGTCTGCCTCTGACACGGTCACAAAAGAAAAAACATTATGTGAGTTGTGTTTTATTCTAAGAGAATTGCTATGTGTGCAGGGATTATCCAGCCTGACGCCGGCTAGTTCTAGTTTAAATGGCTTCTTACCCAGAGACTCCACGTTTCTTTGGTTAGCTTTTCTCTTTGTTGTTAGCCCAGCTCGGCATCCCCACTTCTGCTTCCGCTCGCACCGCCTATGTCGTCTCCATTGGCGGTCACCGCTAGCACTTGACTCCGCTGCTACAAAGGCCGCTCGATGTAGCCCACGAAGTATTCCCATGCTAGCGAGGAGGTCCACCGTACATGCATCTTTCAGTCTATAACGACCCGATCCCTCCACATCCAGAATTGTCTGTCGGTCATATGTGATCACAGAGTGTTCACGCTTTGAGCCAGCCATGAAATTGACAGAAATGACGGGTGTTTTTTGCCAAATCGCTCTACACTCCCAAGAGCGTTAGCATAGCCGCTGCATTCTCATGCGATGCGCCGCCAGAAACTTAAATGAACCCAAGTGTATATTTGCTTTAACATTCTAACAAGAGGAGCATAAGAAAAATAGAAGAATTGGTAACTTTAGGTAAAAAAAATAAAAAACTGTTTTCAAATACAGTGGTACCTTGACTTAGTATTTTGAGTTACGAGCTGTCTCTCTATTATACTTCAAGTTGAGTGCAAAAACATTTAGTTTTGAGCCTCCACACAGTAGTTGCCGTAGCGATTGTTTCATTTCAACTTTAGCAGCAGGTACAATCCTTGTTTGTTTGTAAAACTACAGACCACTGCTTTATCTAGGAAAATTGCCAGCACAAAACTCCTCCCAACCACACATTTCCTTTATTGTTGACAAAGGGATAATATTACGACATGCTACAGTATATTGCTGTTTAAAATTCCTATGTCCATGAACTCACCTCTCCGTGCATGTTGCAGACAAAAATACTTTAAATGTTGTAACTCAGGACTGCTGTTGGCGTGTTGAGGACGGCAATAAAGTTTAAAAAGAGCGCTACACTCAGTTGGGGCGCTACAATATCATCTGTTGCCTCCTCCTGCGCCCTTGCCAAGAGCTCTTCTTGCTGAGCTTGCACAAGAATACTCTCTTTAAAACATAATAGTTGTCAAGACATCTTGAAGGGGAACTGCACCTTTTTTCTCTATTTTATTTGAGACTAGAACTAAGTCTTTTTTGTGCATTCCAAATCGTAAAAAAAAACACTAGCAAGAGGTGGCTAACAATGCAGGTAATGAGGATTCAATCTATTCAGCCTATTAAAGGCCTACTGAAACCTACTACTACCGACCACGCAGTCTGATAGTTTATATATCAATGATGAAATCTTAACATTGCAACACATGCCAATACGGCCGGGTTAACTTATAAAGTGACTTTTAAAACTTCCCGGGAAATATCCGGCTGAAACGTCGCGGTATGATGACGTATGCGCGTGATGAAGTCAGAGTAACGGAAGTTATGGTACCCGTAGAATCCTATACAAAAAGCTCTGTTTTCATTTCATAATTCCACAGTATTTTGGACATCTTTTGCAATTTGTTTAATGAACAATGAAGGCTGCAAGGAAGACAGTTGTAGGTGGGATCAGTGTATTAGCAGCGGACTACAGCAACACAACCAGGAGGACTTTGTTGGAGCGCTAGCCGCGCTAGCCGCGCTAGCCGCCGACCTCACCTTGACTTCCTACGTCTCTGGGCCGCCAAACGCATCGGGTGAAGTCCTTCGTCCTTCTGCCGATCGCTGGAACGCAGGTGAGCACGGGTGTTGATGAGTAGATGAGGGCTGGCTGGCGTAGGTGGAGAGCTAATGTTTTTAGCATAGCTCTGTGAGGTCCCGTTGCTAAGTTGCTAAGTTAGCTTCAATGGCGTCGTTAGCACAGCATTGTTAACCTTCGCCAGCCTGGAAAGCATTAATCGTGTATTTACATGTCCACGGTTTAATAGTATTGTTGATTTTCTATCTATCCTTCCAGTCAGAGGTTTATTTTTTTGTTTCTATATGCAGTTAAAGCACGATGCTATCACGTTAGCTCGTAGCTAAAGCATTTCGCCGATGTATTGTCGTGGAGATAAAAGGCACTGAATGTCCATTTTGCGTTCTCGACTCTCATTTTCAAGAGGATATAGTATCCGAGGTGGTTTAAAATACAAATCCGTGATCCACAATAAAAAAAGGAGAGTGTGGAATCCAATGAGCCAGCTTGTACCTAAGTTACGGTCAGAGCGAAAAAAGATACGTCCATCACTGTCTCTCAAGTCCTTCACTGTAACGTTCCTCATCTACGAATCTTTCATCCTCGCTCAAATTAATGGGGTAATCATCACTTTCTCGGTCCGAATCTCTCTCGCTCCATTGTAAACAATGGGGAATTGTGAGGAATCCTAGCTCCTGTGACGTCACGCTACTTCCGGTACAGGCAAGGCTTTTTTTTATCAGCGAGCAAAAGTTGCGAACTTTATCGTCGATTTTCTCTATTAAATCCTTTCAGCAAAAATATGGCAATATCGCGAAATGATCAAGTATGACACATAGAATGGATCTGCTATTCCCGTTTAAATAAAAAAAAATCATTTCAGTAGGCCTTTAAGCCGTCTAAAAACATTTAAAATTTAATATTTACCGTATTTTGATAATTTTAAGAATTGGCAGAAATTGTTTTGGGCACATTGATTTCATCTTTTGCTATTTACTTCAACAACAATCAATCAATCAATCAATGTTTATTTATATAGCCCTAAATCACAAGTGTCTCAAAGGGCTGCACAAGCCACAACGACATCCTCGGTACAGAGCCCACATACAACAACAACAACAACAACTACTACAAATCATGGCAGACTTTATGAGAGCCAACAAATACTACCACTACAAATGATGATCCATAAATGTATTTTTTTGAAAAAATATTTCATTGTTTTGGGAGGCTAAGTAGCAATTAAAAGACTTACAATTCAGTTCAGTAGGTGACATTGATTTGAGTGTTTTGGGTTAAGATCTCAGTCATAAAACCAATTAGGCATGTAAGTTAAAGTAATACTGTACTGTACTTCTGTTTCATTTAAAAACATTTTTTTCAATAAAACTGAAAATCATTTCTGGTCGTATCTTTATTTGTATAAAAAGTCCATGCACTAATTGCTCCCCGGGAAGCAGCTGTTACTTTGTTGTAAAATGATCTCAAGACACTTTGTGATATTTGCACTACTCGGCCACCGTAGCTGTGCCTCCTTGTAGAAAGGCGGCAGCAACAAGCCAGCTCATTTACGTCCCTGTATCTTCACGAAGCGAAATGGAAAGTTTGCGCCTCATCGTATGATGTTCATCTGCAATTTATTGTCCGTTTAGTAAGATTAATGAAGTCAAACTTACATTAACGACATTACACATGTTGTAGAAAGTCATATATAATAAATGCAGACATTATATTTGGTGACATGCTTACAAACAAAAACGGTTTTGCCTTCATGCCATCTACTAACTGTGCACTCAGAGGTAAGATTGCTTGCGCACTAAGCAGGGAGGTGAGACTGGCAGAAGCCTCATCTCGGGTCTCTGCCCTTTATTTGATTTTGCAAAAATAGCGATTTTAAATGAAACGTAAAGAAAACCAGAAACAAACATTTATAACAGTTCTGTCACGGCGCATGCGCAATCCTTCATGCTATCTGCAGCAATGGCAGCCGGCAGCTCCGCAAGGAGCGCTGGGACAGGCCACTGCTCGTTCTTCCTGCATCGCGGCCACGCCCCTGCCCGGCTGCAGGCAATCAGCAATATGCGCACCTGGGTCTGATGAGGGCAGACGGCATAAAGACCAGCGGACCCGAAGATCCAGTGCCGGAACATAGTTCAGTCTTTGTAGTAAGCATCTTGTCTCTGGCTTCCCTCCTCGTACCTGCTCTCTCTGTGCTTTCCCTCTGCCCGGGTCTTATGTCCTCTGTGTTCCCCGCAGTGTTCTCTCAGTCTCCTGTGATCGAGCTGTGCGCCTCAACTTCCCCCCAGACTTTGGACTGCTTCCCTCGATCCTCAACCCCCGCTTCGACACGGACCTCGTCACCTCTCTCCAGCCCCCGACCTCTCGCTTGCCCACGGACTGTCTTCTTGCCTTGCCCCGCTGGACTTTTGAAGGATTCATCCAACACGCACAAACAACAACCTCTGGTAACATTCACATTGCTAATACTTCACATCGTCTTGCACCATTCACTTAGAGTAGCATACACACTCCAACATATCAGTTTCAATAAACCTATTGAATTGATCCCTGCCGATGGACAAATAATTATTATTATTTTCCTCATGACAGATGAGGCTATATCTATGTCCCTTAGCCCCACAGTGTCCTGGGCATGACGTTAAAGTGCATCCAGCAGTGGAGGCTCCTCTATGGGGTCTTGGGGCACTAGGAGGTTAAACCAGGGGCGTCACTAGCTTTTAAGGACAGGGGGGGCTTAGCCCCCAGGAGATGCAGGATGCGAGCGAACGTAGCGCACGAGCACAAAACTTCACAAACGGCTAACAAAGACTTGGAAATTATTCATTGTTATTATTATTATTTCAGTCGGTTTATTTTCAATGTGTGTTCAGTACAACAACAAACATGGGTTTGCACAGTGACATTTTGTTTACAGCATTAACAACAAACAATTACTTGCATGATCCTTCAAGATACACTGAAACACAATGAAAGTCATGGCATTAGCCTCTATGTTATTCATTCACAACATAAATGCCACAACTTTCGCTCACAATACAATAATTGTTTGTTCCCAAATATTTTGAAGTTGCACAGATTACATTTTGGGCACATATGTGACTAAAATGGTTGTAAATTCAAGCCCTGGAAATATTACTTAATTACTTGAATTAAAGTAATATCTGGATCGGGATAATTTGGCTTGTATACAATATATGTATATATATATATATATATATATATATATATATATATATATATATATATATATATATATATATATATATATATATATATATATATATATATATATATATATATATATATATATATATATATATATTATGGCAAGCCGTTAAGGAAATTAAATATATATGGAAGTCTGAATAGAAATGAGAAACATTTATATATACTGTAAATAAGAAAGACTTAGTCTGCTGATCTGAAAAAGAGCCAAAGCTGTCAAAGAGCTGAGGGACCATCTTCAAAGTGCAATGCTGAAACAAATAATGCAAACAATAAAAAGTAACTTCCAGGGCTTGAGATTAATGTAGTCCCGTCGTCCCGGGGACGGTAAAAAAATGCACGGGACGAAATTAAATGCTCCCCGGGACGATGGCTTTAAACCATTTTTTTTCTTTTTCTTTTTATGTATTTATTCATTTTACATTTTATATTAAATGCCTTGGTTTTTCCTCCCTCTGAAAATCCTATGAAATGTTTAACAAGCCATCCTATAATAATACCACAGCTATTAATGTAACAATACAATAAAACAAATATATTTAATGATGTTTTCATTATTTTAACAATAGGCTAATGTATATTACATTATATAGATTCTACAAGAAACACAAAACTTAAAAACTAAATGATTTACAATTGCAGACACAAGGTTCTTGTTCTGCAGTGCTGTGTGCTAATGTGCTTCATACACCTGCAGGACCGCAAGCAAGGTCGCAGAGAAAATGCGGACTGGATTTTGAGTGATGTGGGCATTTTCTATATGAACAAGTGGAATGGATTGGATACCGACGCACTAAAGGGGCTCTCTACCTTACACTATGAAGTGAGGGGAAACTGAGTGCATAATGACAGGTTATATGATTATTTATTTAAACTCATATTCGGGCCACTTTATAATGAATATGTCGGCATGTATTTGTAAAAAAAAATAATATTTTAAAAACATTTTTTTTTAACACCAAATTATTTAGGGGGGCTTAAGAACATTTTAGGGGGGCTTGAGCCCCCCTAAAATAGGCCTAACAACGCCAATGGGTTAAACCCTTTACTACTGTTACCCCAGGTGGCCCTTGGCAAAGGCCTAGTACCTGACTGCCCCCTAGCCAGGGATACGGTGAGAACTCAACGGCGGAGCAGGCGGAAGACGGTAGATTTAAGAACTACCACAACGGCTGCGATGGCGGAAGAAGGCTGCAGCAGAAAAGGGTCCCCAGTAGTCTTGGACTCCATGGCCTGGATCTGTCAAGGATCATGTAGTGACTGTCTGTGCACCAGTCTCCCCACGTTAAACAAAGTCACACTCAGGCATCCTCCATAAAGGGATACACCCTTACCAGGAGGATTGTCATACTCGTTCGAGTGACCGCCGATGAGCCCCACATTACTGCTTAAAATGCATATGTTTTTTGATAAATCAAACCCTTTACACAAACCTTATTAATTTTAAGCACAAAAGTTACATTGGGATAGCAGAACAGTGTTTTCACTGCTACAGTGCTCCAACATTTGTATCAACAAACACTAGTTATGACTTATCAACAGTCATGCAGGATGATAGAAGGTAGTTGCTTTTTTTAGGGACTCTCGATCTGGACCTCATTTGGCTCTCAATACATTTGTGATTTTAAGCAGGAGATGACACATTTTGTAAATGTAAAATTCATTAGCAAAGCTGCAGCATTAATTTGTACCTGGCGGTGCTTTATATCTTTTGTCACATAAATGTCAAGTGTGGTTAGCCTTTGAAATGAATTAGAGCACTTCAGGGTTACTTATTTTTTACAATATTTTCCACTGTCTATTGCATCTAGTGTGACTAAAGACTGCGTATGAAAAAACAAGTCAAAAAGAATTAAGCACAGATGCTCTCTTAATAGAAATGACAGCACATACAATAGACTCGAGGCTATAATTATGTATATATATATAACTTGTGAGTTTATAACATGTATGTATGCATTTGTGTATTAATGTATGTATATCTGTACAGTATATATTTATGTATATATATTTATGTTTGCAAGTAATTACATACAGCAAGGGTCTTTAATGTTGTCCAACCCAAAGACTCCTAAACTGATTCAGAGAAGGAGTGGAGACCCCCACTTATATCTCTTGTAAAACATGTGTTTTATATTAAAATGGTCACAAAGGTACTTTGTTATTGTGCGATGCTAAAATATTCAAATAAAAGCAGTAGTGTCGTGAATAGCTAGCTTGGAATTGGCATGTTAATCGCTAGCTGGCAACCGACACGCTAACCGCTAGCTGACAACTGACACGCTAATCGCTAGATGACAACTGACACGATAATCGCTACCTGACAACCAGAGCGCTAATCACTTCAGTAGCTGGCATCTAGCTCACTAATTGCTAGCTAACAATGAGACCGCTAATTGCTAGCGTTCACCCAGAAATGTAATCGCTAGCTGGCAACTAAGGCGCTAATCGCTAGCTGGCAACCAATGCAATAGATAGTAAACAGTGCGCAGCGGCAGTGCTTGTGGACTTAACAAAAGCATTTGACACAATCAATCATATCATCTTAATAAACAAATTAGAACGGTATGTCATCAGAGGGTTGGTCTTGAACTGGGTAAGAAGCTACTTAACCAACAGGAAGTAATACGTGAAGATAGGCGAACACACTTTTACAGAGCTGAAAATATCTTATGGCATACCTCAGGGATCAATACCGGGACCAAAATTGTTCAATCTTTATATAAATTACATTTGCAAAGTTACAAAGGACTTAAAGTTAGTATTATTTGCGGATGATACCACTGTGTTTTGTTCAGGAGAGAACACACAGAAGCTAATACAAATAATAACAGAAGAAATGAACAGATTAAAACAATGGTTTGACAAAACCAGACTATCGTTGAATCTCAGTAAAACTAAAATAATGCTATTCAGTAACAGTAAAGTCAAACACAAATACAAATAGACGGAGTAGACATTGAAAGAGTAAAAGTAAACACATTTTGGGTGTAATAATAGATGATAAAATGAACAGGAAATCTCATGTAAAAATATACAACATAAAGTAGCAAGAAAAAACGTCAATAATGAATAAAGCAAAATATGTTCTGGACCAAAAGTCATTTCATGTTCTCTACTGCTCGCTAGTGTTACCATATCTGAGTTATTGTGTAGAAATATGGGAAAATAACCACAGATGTGCACTGCTTTCGCTAACGGTGTTACAAAAAAGATCAGTTAGAATAATACATAATGTTGGATAAAGAGAACATACAAACCCTTTATTTATTAAATCGAAAATATTGAAATTCAAACAGCTAAAATTATGTACAAAGCAAACTATAACCTGCTACTCAAGAATGTAAAAAAAATATTCTCAACATAAGAGAAGAAATATAACCTTAGAGGAAAATGTAATTTAAAACATTTGTAGCATATCAGTATGAGGAATTACATTTGGAATGGATTAAATAAATAAATCATACAAAGCACTAATATGATTTAGTTTAAGAGACTGTTCAAACTACAAGTGATCACTAAGTACAAAGAAGAACAATTATCATAAATATCTTCGAAGGCCTCCCAAAGAAAACTATTAAAGAGGTACAGCTCATTCAAAATGCTGCTGCTCGAGATCTAACAAGAACCAAGAAAGCAGAACACATTTCATCATGTACTCAAGTCTCACACTTGCTACCAGTATGCCATAGAATAAGCTTTAAGATTATTTTAATCGTTTATAAATCTCTCAATGGGCCAGGCCCAAAATACATCTCTGAATTGCTTCTACACTATGAACCATCTAGATCTCTTAGGTCATCAGGGACTGGTCTGCTAATTGTTCTTAGGACCAAAACAAAACATGGTGAAGCCGCATTCTGTCACTATGCCTCCAAAAGCTGGAATAAGCTCCCGGAGGACATTAGATCTGCCCCTACCCTACCTATTTTCAAATCTAAGCTTAAAACTTTTTTATTTACTTTTGCTTTCAACTGCTACTAAATATCTGAAGTTGATGGGTTTAATTAATCTTTAATCTTTATTGTTTTAATACATTTTAATTAATGTTCTTTATCTCAAGTCTTATTATGCTCTATTGTTAAAGTAATAATATGATTCTATGTGAAGGTCTTAATCTGCTGATGATGTTGATTTCTCAAATGATCACTGTGATATTGACTCTATGCGAAATGCTATGCATTGCCTCCCTGCTTGTTTTCAATCATTTTGTTTTGTAAAGCACCTTGAATTGCCTCTGTGTATGAAATGTGCTACATAAATTACATTTGACTTTGACTTGACTTGAACCTTTAAAAGGAAAAGAGAGAGACAATGATTATTTATGTATTTAATATGTGTTTACTTACTTATGGTATATTTATTTATTTTTATTTATGTCTTCACTGTTCTGTTACAAAGAGACAACAAAGAAATAGGACACAGCTGCTATGATATGAAAGGGGGTAGGATCAAATAAACTCTGCCTCTTCCTACTACTTTTCGGATGTGCTGTAATGAAACAACTGGAAATATGTGATGCATTACATTGTAATTGTATTGTTTGTATGTTTGAAATAAACTGAACTGAACTGAACACATCACAAGCTGGCAACTGGCGTGCTAATGACTAACTAATGATAGGAGTGCTATTCGCTAGTTGTAAATTAGAGTGTTAATTGCTAGCTGGCAACTAATGTGCTAAATCGCTAGCTGGCAACTACAACGCTAATTCCTAGCTGGCAACTAGTACTCAAATCACTAGCTGGCAACTGACATGCTAATGGCTAACTGACGATAAGAGTGCTAATCGCTAATTGGCAACAAGAGCGCTAATCGCAAGTTGTAATGAGAGTGTTAATTGGTAGCTTGCAATTAGTCTGTAAATCGCTGACTGGCAACTAGAGTGCTATTCGCTAGCTGGCAACTAGCCCGCAAACCGTTAGCTGGCAACGAAAGCGCTAATTGCTAGCCGGCAACTACTGTTGCCAATCGCTAGCTGGCAACTAGTGTGCTAATCGCTAGCTATCCTAAATGCTATAATTTAGTTGTTTTGTGTTTTTATTTCAAAACTGCAAGGCACCGTGAGTAGGGGGTCCATGCTAATGTCATTTATAAACAACTCACTAGTGTGTTGGATCAATGTGTATGTGTGTTTAAAAAACATTTGAATCTACTTCCTGCATGCCTGTTGAAGACCTGTGATGTACAGATATGTTGGTATACATGCGTGTGCAGTGTGAGTAGATGCATGCATTTATCTCTCTATATATTATTGTGCCTTGTCCAGAAATGACAAAAATAGTAATCGGTCACTCTTCTTCAATCACATGCATTCAGCCAGGGGAGCTCTAATCAAAATCAAATGGGTATCTCATGATGAGATGGTCAGCAGTGTTGTTTATCATCACAGACAGTAGCGCCAGTGTTGTTTTCTCATTCCATGTGGGATTTACTGACATCTTTGGGACATGACCACAGGACAAGCATACTGTGTGACTGATGCAGTCTGTTAGGAGGTTTATTTGACAAGTGGCATTTTGTATAGGGCTGCACGATTAATCGCACAAAGATTATCTCCACATGCTGCTTTGTAAACAAACGCTCCCACACACACCACCGCCTCTCTCAACAATTCAGTAAAGCGTCTCAGCAGCAGAGAGGGAAGTGAAAATTGCTGCGGAGGAACTTCGGTGTCAAGGAGAGTGAAATGGACCTCAGTGGTAGTTATGGATGGGTCATCGAAACTCTGTTCCTTAATGGCACAGATACCATTAATAAGCACAATTGTAACCAGACCGAAAAAAGAGGTAGCTATTGGTGGCCATTTGGGTGCTAAAAGAAATCATTGACACATTAATGCAGAGTCTGACGCTCTTTTTGCATTTTGTTGATGCCGCACACACATTTCACTGCAGTCAGCGCTCGTCAAAACAACAAACAACGTCCTCATTATGCACCAATCGTGGTTGAGGTGAGCAAGTTGATGCACAATCCTAGACATTCAGAACTTCAACAATACAAAACAAGTGTGACTGAAGGTTTTGTAAGATGTTCAGTAGGCACAGCCGGCAGGGACTTGATGGGACAGGGAGTTTTTATCTGAACACAGCCTCGTCTCTCAATGAACACAACAGTCGTCAAGACACCTTAAGGGGGAACAGCACTTTTTTTAATTTTATTTTGCCTACCATTTATTTTCCCGATGTGAGACAAGAACACTTTTTTTTGTGTGCATTCTAAATCGTAAAAAAATGCTAGCAAGAGGTGGCTAACAATGCAGGTAATGGAGATTCAATCTATTCAGCCTATACAGCCCTCAAAAAAACATTAAAAAACAGTTTACAGCATGTTTTGTAGCATCAGGAACATTTCTAATAATATGCAATATTTTGGTCATTCTAAACGTTGCTGGAAATTGTTTTGGGTGCATTGATTTCACCTGTTTCTATTTATTTAACAAAAACTCCTAGTAGTCATGGCAGACTTTATGAGAGCCAACAAATACTACTTTAGGACAAATGATGATCCAGAAATATATATTTTTGATTTTGAATGTACGGGCGCATGAGCTACAAGTTTTAGATGCTGTGTGCTAAGCAGATCCAGCTACAGTGAAACACGATGCATCATATAGTTGTATTGCTTAGTATTAAACAAGAAATACAATCTACAAAAGTAAATAATAGCTTACTGTACAATGTTTGCTCTCAGTGGGATGGGATCTTTGTATCTTTCAGCACAATACTAGTGTTCCCCATTTAGATGATAAATTAATCATAATCCTCACTCAGGTAAAAAATACTTGGAGGAAACGAGCATATTGTTGCGTTTTCTTAGTGATATCTTCAGTTGGATTTCAAAGTTGACCAACTTCTCGGTTTATGGCCATAACCTTCTGGTATAAGTGTGAGGCAGAATTTATAATCTAGCACAAACTTTTACCAACTCAGAGGCGATGCATCATTTCAGTAGGTCAAGAGCTGCAGTAGCTACGTTACCTCTGTGATCAAGTGCTGTGTTCCTAAAAATAGTTCCTCGGCGTTAGTGCTCACAATAACAATATGGCTAATACTTGGTTAATATTCAGGTCACGACACGTACATTGAGTATTGTTGGTGGTTTTTGAATGTTTTTTTAAAGGGATTTAAAGGCAGAATAGATGATTCCCATCAGCTACGGTACATTTTTAGCCGTCTCGTACTAGCCCTTTTTGTAAATTAGACTGCACCAAAAAGAGAAAGAAATATGTGTGCTTGTCTAAATAAATGAGTGATAGACAATGATCCAAAATAAGTGCAGGTCCCCTTTAAAGAACAACAGCACACTTCCTGGCTTCACAATAAAAGCGCTAAATCATGTGTGACAAAATAAGGGTCTCAGTAAATTAGATTTCATTGGCATTGTTTTTTGCTGTGTTGTGTATTTATTTTGATTTGTGTGATAATCATGACAATATGTTGCGGTTTGTATTTTATATTATTAAGTGTATTACTTAACATGGTATTTACATTATTGAAGTATTTTAAATTACAATTCAGATAAACTTACATCTTACAAAAGCTTTAAGAATAAACACTTATTAATTAATTTATTTTTGAATATACATGTCTTCTTTTTTTCAGTATTGATTTGGTACCAGTATCAGTAAAAATGTGGCCAAAAAAGGTTCTCAATTGGCCCTGTGGAGTCATTTTGAATTCAAGCCAACTAACAGTCTGAAGTGCGTTGTAAGTGTGTTTCACTGTTTTTGCATCACAGGGCAACACCACAAATCCTTCAACAACACCACAAAGAACAGAATGATAACACCGTACAAGGCAAAAACCACAGACATCAATAGTTGCTATTCCGTACAATGCAACGCTATATCCACTAAATTCCAGTAGATACTAGGAGATAACATAATTTTCATTCATTTGTTTTTATGTTCACTATTAATAACAGCATAACATCAATGAACATTTAAATGTTCTTTTTTTTTTTGTTTTCCTTAAAGTTAATCAGCTTAACAAGCATTTCCTGAAAAAATTGTGGCAAAGAATTGTGATCTCAATTCTATGCAAAAAGGAAATTTTGATATACATTTTTGCCAGAATCGTGCAGTTCTAATTTTGCATTTGCAAGGGGAAAACATATAACACCAATAATGCTTCAAAGAGAGAAATGTGCCGGTATCGGACCATTTTCGTGCATGTTGTGCATTTCCTATGTGTCTCCATACACAGTGTGGAAATGCTCCCTAAACTAATAATAATCACCTCCATTATGTCGAAGAAATTGCATCTCTTTGCAGAGGTGTGGACTCGAGTCACATGACTTGGACTTGAGTCAGACTCGAGTCATGAATTTGATGACTTTAGACTCGACTTGACAAAATGTAAAGAGACTTGCAACTCGACTTAGACTTTAACATCAATGACTTGTGACTTCACTTGGACTTGAGCCTTTTCACTTGACATGACTTGCTACTTTCCCCAAAACCCAAAGCTTAAAAAGTTATTTGGGAGCGCTCCGTATCTTTCATTTTGTACGTGTCTGTCTATCAGCGTGTGTGCTGCCTGTCAGCTGGTGTGCTCTCAGTACAACAGCCAATCAAAGTAGATCTACGTTGTTTTCATCCCACAGCTCTCATCCAATCAAATTGCAGGACAACCAATGAACAAGAGTTGTCAAACAACGCGCCAGTGAGAAACAATTATGCCAAAGTTGGTTTCGTTCGGGTATAAAAACTACGACTTGGTCAACAAAAAACGAATTGCCGTATGCAAAAACACACTGTTCAAATATTACAGACGGAGACGCAACAACTTCCAACTTCGTTCGACATTTGAAGTTGCACAAAGAAGGGTAAGTTTTGAATGTAAGATAACGTTGATTGGCTAAGTAACGTGACTTTTATTTGCTGTGTAGTTAAATCAGTGAGGCTGCAAACTCACTGCTAACGTTATAACCATAGACATCTTATAAGGGTACGCAGCATGGAGCGCTACTGCCTACTGGCGCAGACGAGACGCGGGGCCGCCATCTTGGAGTGGTGATCCGCTCCACTCAGTGCAATTCATTTGGCAGGAGCAATGAACTGTCAGCGCATTTAATTCATCTTACCTCACTGAATACCACTCATTTTCACGCGCTTTTTTGTCATACGTGTAGCTATGATAACGGACACATGTTTTGGTGTGTTTTATTATTCATAGTTTGCTTAACAGTAATATAATATTCTTATACGCTATAAGTGACCAGACGTCCGAGATCAAAACTGGGAATATAATCCCAGAGAAGGGGGAAAAAACGGTCAGCTATTTACAAATTGAAGAAATAATATAATTAGGTTATATATACATGCGTATATCCTACATAAACAATGTATGAATACATTAGATATCTATATATCTTATAGACTGTATCTCTGTTGCTGCAGCAGCAGAGAGTTTATTCTGTCTTGACACTTTGTATTGATATTTTCTATTACATTCTTCCCTTAAATGATAATGTTTACAGTGATTGTTATATATGTATTTTTTATGTATGTCGCTTTGGATAAAAGCGTCTGCCAAATACTTAAACATAAATAAACACCTGAAAGTCTTTATATCAGCTAAAACCACCAATCTGTTTCACTGGATTTAGAATAAAACCAAATTCTGTTTTACCCAACAATGTTAGTATTTGAATATTGTTACTTGAAGACTTATTCCTGGTTACAATTATACTGTTAAGAAAGTATTGTCTTATATTTTGCCTAAAATGAGAATGCATCATAATCAGTGGCGGCTGGTGAATTTTGTTTTAGGTGGGGCTGAAAGTTTGTAAACCAAACCCCTGTAGGGGGGTCATCCTCCCCCAGAAGATTATTCTTTTGTGATTTTCACATAAAAATATTGAAGATATTTGCTCCTTCTCAACTCTGTGGTAATATTATTTTCATAAAATACAACCAATAGTACGTTAATGTTAAATCTTACTTGTGAAAAGTAATCCCCCGATTCCTATTTTCAACAGTCCGCTCATTTGAGTAGGAAAACGCTGAACACCAGCCCGGCATCTTTGTTTTCTACCTGTCAACTGTCAGTTTAGGCTGTTCGCCGGCTCCTCATCACCACTTCAAGATGGCGGCCAAATTGCCAATGATGCGTCTAGTTATAAGATGTCTATGGTTATAACGTCATTGCCAACACGGCAATATGTTGCGTCCACTGCAGTTCGCTACCTTATTCATACTTTTTCTCAAGTGATTTTTTTAAGCAGGGTTGCATGAGGTACCTAGACTTAACGTTGCGTTAGTCAATGTATCGCACACAGTAACGTAACGTTAGACGGCGGTCAGCAGCACCGCATATTTTAGCCACCTACAAAAAGACAAACATAGTAAAATAAAGGTCAGTTAAAATGTATACTATATTAAAAATATGTGTACATATTGCATAGGGCCCTGACATCTAAAAAGTACAACTCTGTTCATTGTTTTGTTCATGTATTTGTTATGTTTTTCATGTGTACGCACACATAAACACACATTCCGTATAAGATGAGATCAATGAGATAAGATAAGAACTGGATAGAAACTGCTGTGGGACTAGTTACAATGCAATATGCCATGGAAATACAATGTTAACAAATAAGTACAGTTGCACTTGTTTTTTCAAATGGGTTTATTCTGTAAAGGAATGAGTTAAATGTTTAAAATAACTGGTTAATAGTGCTATAATGAAGTGCAATGTCAGCACTATTTTTTTTTCCTGCAATTTCAAATGCACTTGTTTTAATAAATAAATACAGCGTTTTAAAAGCATACACAATCTGTGTAAATATATTAGTCTGTAGTTAAAAGGACTTGAAAGGACTCAAAACTCAAAATGCAGGACTTGGGACTTGACTTGAGACTTTCCAGTCTTGACTTTGGACTTGACTCGGGACTTGCCTGTCTTGACTCGGGACTTGACTCGAGACTTGAGGGCAAAGACTTGAGACTTACTTGTGACTTGCAAAGCAATGACTTGGTCCCACCTCTGTCTCTTTGTATCGTAAGTATGATTATGGAGTAATATTATCTATAGAGGACAGGTCTAAACATTTTACACACCGACAGCAACCCAGGAGCAGGCATGCTTCTTGCTTACTTAGCTTTAAACAACACCAAAAAATACTGAATGTGCTTAACAAACTTCCCGCATCAAATTTTTCCGACCATAGGGCGCACCGGATTATAAGGTGCACTGCCAATGAGCGGGTCTATTCAGGTCTATTTTCATACAAAAGGCGGAGTAGATTATAATGATTTTCTACTTTTAGAACACTTATTGTGGTCTACATAACATGCAATGGTGGTTCTTTGGTCAAAATGTTACACAGATTATGTTTTACAGACCATCTTCAAGACGCTTTCTGACCGTCTCTTCAGGATTTGCTGTTTTGTGGGCGGTCTTATTTACGTGGCTCCACTTTGACAGCGTCTTCTTCCCGTCATCTTTGTTGTACCGGTAGTTTTTAGCGTTTCCAAAGCGAGTATACTGACAAATGTAAGTCAATGTAATGTAAGTTAGAAATGGCAAAATCGAAGGATGAATGCCCCACAACAAGAGGATGGAGAAAAAGAAGGAGATTATTGACTACAGAGCGGACTACAATGGCGGATGCGCGCACATTTTCGGCACTTATGCAGATCCCAAATACACATCAGCAGATACCAGAAAGTAAGAAAAGTCGGTTTTGCATAATATTGCAAAACAAAATGCCAGATAATATGTTTTATAATATGTGCCATTCAGGGGTCCTTATACACACGCCTGTATGTTGAAGCACAGTACGTCTGACTACGGTAGCTGTTATGCTCCGACAATCCATCAAGCGGTGCGGCTTCGTAGCTTACAAAAGCCGTTCTAAAACATTTTGACAGATTTTAGAGCGCCGTCTGTAATGTTCTACGTATGTATATTCTCAATGAAACATCAAAGTTTTGGTCTTGTTTGCTAAAGTAATTTATTGAACAACAGGCGTCAACCTGCAGGCCACACATATCTCTTATGTGTGACTGCCATCTACTGTTCACACTTATCATTACACCATTTACCAAATAAAATTGCTTTGAGGTCGGTAAGCACCACCAAAATTAATCCTTACATCAGGCCCATCGGGTTATAACGCGCACTGTCGATTTTAGAGAAAATGAAAAGATTTTTAAGTGCGCTTTGTAGTCCGAAAAATACGGCAGAAAGTAAGCAGACATTAAGAGGAAATGAATGAGTATATTAATAAGAGCCTTGAGAGTGGCTAATATAGAAACAGGAACTGTTGGTGTGTCAGCATTGTCCCAGTCAGTACACACCATGTAAGAGGAGGGCAGATCGATATGTAAATTGGTAGTGTCGATGCCAAGGGTGGTATCAGTATATGATGGATTTTTGAGTAATGAAATAGCTTATACTGCTATATTGATGTACTGATGTCTATCATTCTCAATCCTTATATAAAACAAAAACACAAATGTTTTTCTCTTTTTTATGCATTCTTAGACGTAAATAAACGCCAGTAAAACAACAACAATGGAACCAACAGGAGCCGCTCCATTCCGCCTACAGAGCGTTCTAAAATACATTCGAAAAACTTCCATCATCGTTTTATATACATAACAATATTAATTATAACTCTAACATGTAACATTTACTTATTTTGGTCATTTTAAACAGTATCACAAAAGTGACACAACAGTCGCTCTACTACTCGCGGCATACTTCGTGAGAGACACCAACAACTACTTTGGGACAAATGACGATCCATTAACGTATATTTTTAACCTGAATATAAGGAGGATGAGCTACAAGTTTTAGAAGCTGTGTGTTAAGCAGATGCAGCATTAGTGAAACACTATAAGCATCATACAGCAGTATTGCTAAGATGAACAAGAAATATAAACTACAAACATAATAAAACAATAATTTACTGTACAATGTTTGCTCTTACTGGGATGTCGAGTGATGGGATGGTCATATCTTTCTGTTTAGATGAATAATTAATCATAATACTCACAAAGGGTTAAAAACAAAGTTGCCGCAAACAAGCGTCTTTTCATATATTTTTTGCCATCTCCGGGTCTAAGTTGAATGACAAAGTTGACCAAGTTCTCGATTCATTGCCTCATTCTTCTACTTTATAGGTGAGAGGCATGATTTATAATCTAGGATTAACTTTTACCAACTTACTTACAGCTCATCGGTCAATATAACAGTATAAGCCAGTTCGTCGTTTGTCTGCGTTAGCGCTTATAATAACAATATCGCTAATACTTTGTTAATATTCAGGTCACGAGATGTAAATGGAGTGTTTTTGGCGGTTTTTGTGGCTCTGTGGGCAGAATAGTGTATCATTAGCCACTTCGTACTTACAAATTAGAATACATGAAAAACAAATGTGTTCTTGTCTTACATAAGGATTGTGAATGCTAGACAAAATTTTAAAAAAGTGCAGTTCCCCTTAAAACCGCCAATAGCACTAACCATAAAACATTTAAAAATTTGCTGTTAATACATGTGATCAGTCTTGGTAATAGTATCAGCTGATCTCATTAATGGATAATCGGAATTGGCAGCAAAAAACCATGGTCGAAACAGCCTTACTTCAAAGTTCTTGCTTTGCTGTCAGAGGATTTAAATGGATAGACAACTGTAAATCAGCTGATTCATCCTGAATAATTTCAAAATGTGGTGCATTCCCTACTTGATTTCTTCTTTTGTTCCAAACTGTTATCTGAAAGATTTCAAATACAGTCAAGCAGTCTCTGTGGTGTTTTATTAGCAATGTAAAGAGGCCCCGTCCAGATAAGAGCCTCTTTATGGATGGTGTTTCCCTACCACTGGCGGCCCCGGGGGCCCACCAGAAGATATTAGATGACTGGACTTTGGAGCCTGGAGTCATCAAACCCAGCTGTTTACACAAAACCTCCACAGACAAGACATTGAGCCACAGAGGAGGGCACGCTGGGCCAATAAAGTTGAGTCAGGTGCAAAGGGACGTGCCACTGCGAGTGTTTGAATGTGAGGATTGGTTTATTAGATGTTTACATTGAGCCTGTCCGGCTCCTCGTAATACTCTTTGCAGAATATCTCATGCACCTCTTTGACTTGAAGCAAAAAGTGACGTGAAAAAATGCTCATTTGCATGCGACTGCACCATATTGTATGCATTTGATTAAAGCATAGCAATGTGAGTATCATTACGCCGAGCTCTAGGGTGTAAAAACAAAAAAAGTCAATAAATCTAACAAATAATAAGTGTGATGAAGTGCGTCAAAATGGAGAAGATAGTGTGATGAGATGATAAATAATGAGTGGGTTTCATTATGTCTCTTCCTCCTCCACAGAGAGTTCATTGAGACAAGAAAAGGGCATGGCAGGATATCCTGACCAGACATCATCGAGCTCTATGCCAACACTGTCTTCAGTATTATCCCTGCTGATGCAGTAAGTAGTGACTGTCCATGCATCACAACTGGCCTCATCATTAGGTACGCACAATCTTAAGAGCTCCGATGCAATCTGAGGCCATGTCTCCACTAAGTCGTTTAACCCCTTAAACAAATAATTATTTAGCCTAAGCCCTGTTTCAGCCACACTAAACCATCGTTTAAGGTCCCTCTCCTCGGACAAATTTTTACACGGGTAAGTGTGCCGTGTATTTCTTGAATCTCCGGCGCTTAGCTTTGTATGGACTCATTGATTGTTTACAAAGTGAGTTCGGAGAGGAAGTGTCGCCAGAAAGACCCCGCCCACACAGGAAGGGATGCCAAAAAGTCCGCGCCCCACACAGGAAGTGACAACAGAAAGAACGCGTCACAGCTAGCTTCATAACAAAGATGAAGGCGGATCATGCAGACATGCCCGTGTTTCTCCTTCTTGTACATGTACAGACGCTTTTGGAAATCACAAATCAATACCTTAAGAGAAGGCAACGGGCGATTGCAACTATTTTGGATACTACACATTTCAGACGGCAAGAGAACTTTCGAACAGTCAGCTGTGATTCTACTTATCGGAAAACTTGGTCCCTTCGTCCCGTAGATGTGATACAGGCAGTGTGTGACTACAAATATTGCTTTATGGATGTGACTGTGAAATGGCCAGGCAGTGTGCATGATGCCCGCATCTTCGCTCAACTCCGCCATTAGCGCTCAGCTGAAAGATGGAACCACCCCCTCGTGTCCCAAAAAGTTTATCGCATTGTCTACTTTCTCATGTCGATTAAAGATGTGATTCATGCGTGATGGCTCAGGTGTGATTCACTACAATAGGGCCCCACAGCACACTGGATTCCAGTTAATTGAAATACCACAACACTGGATATTGTTCAAAGGAGATACCTCTTAATTTAAAAACTTGCACACAAAACACAGCAAACAAATGTAAAATGCACAGCAAACTATTTACAATATAGCTCATTTAAATAACTTCACAGTGAAGTAAAGTCATCTACTGGAGAGCTTGGAGCAGATGTACGCTTTTTTTTTTCTTTCGAAAATGCGTACTAGATCGCGTTGCGCCGGCGGACGGAGGGGGGCGGGGGTCTTAAACGGTGACATTGTTGTGTGTGGACACGGATAAGGTTAGGTGTGATTTACCCTGGTTAACCTTATCCGGCTTAGTGTAAACGGGGCCTGAGATTTAGTTTCGTGACTCATTTGCTGTGTTTTTTAAACTGCTCTGCATTACATTAAATGTCCACTCATCCACAGTAGTGCCATTAGTCAGCTCAATTTAGTCAAGGCTGTAAAAGTACTTTTTAAAACACGGATCCCTTGAGATCCTGCAGGTGTCTAGAAGGAATTATCCAATGATTTGAGTAACAATGAGGCAGAAAAACTGCAAAATGTAGGACCTTGAGTGCCCCCAGTTCATTTGGTGTACGGTTCCTTTAAATGGCAGAGTGGATAAGCCCCGACTCCCCCTACCCAACCCCCCGCACCCACTTCCCCCAAGTTGTGGGCTTTGTTTAAAAACTGCACGCTCCAATCTGCTGCAAGATGCTGACATCAGCAGCAGCCGGGCAGGAGGTCAGCTGGGGTCAAGGCTGTCAGTCACCCGTGGCAAAAGCATAACAGACGCTGGCTGCTGCTGAGGTGCAACAGGAGAGGAGAAGCACAGGAAAAAAAACAAGAGACAATCCACATTAGTTGTTGCAATCTTCCATATCTTCTCATTTATAGCATGAGAAAGTATTTCCACACTTTTGATTGGTGGTACATGTATTTCCTGGTTTTCAATTCAACTCGCAGGCTACATTAAGCCGAGGGTGTAATTAAAAAAAACAATCATTTAGAGACACTTGTTCATGCTTTGGAAGAAAAAAACCCCCAAAAAACAACAATTCTCTTCAATATAAGATAATTGA
The DNA here is from genome assembly GCF_033978785.1 of Entelurus aequoreus. Taxonomy (NCBI): domain Eukaryota; kingdom Metazoa; phylum Chordata; class Actinopteri; order Syngnathiformes; family Syngnathidae; genus Entelurus; species Entelurus aequoreus. The sequence continues at coordinate 48,934,187 of NC_084733.1, read as the reverse complement.
TCTTTTTCAAGCTAAGAAAAATATTTAGCCTCTTGACCTCACCTCGTGGCGACTGTCACACTTTTTTGTCATGCTACTGTCTACTGTGTGCTTAAACACAGCATTCACAAAATATGGAACTTAAAAAAGAATTGTTTTTATTTTACTTTTTAAATTTCTAATGTGTATTCTAGTGTAATATTTGTCTCAATTTGTATTATATTGTGGCAATGGATAAAGATAGTCACCAATTGGGTCTTACGTTTTTGGGTATGGGTGAGACTGTTAACAACAGAAAGCTAATTAGAATGCAACGATAGAAAGTATTGATGACAACCGCAGTACAAAAAAATAATTTAAATGATCAAAAAATCTCTCCGTGTTACGGCTCAGACTCCTGCCACCGCCGCTCATCCATCTGTGCGCTCCAGTGAGAGCACCGCGGGCCACGCCCACGGGTTTTCCCTCTCCGCTGCAGGCGCAACTCCGCATGGCTGCAGGAGAGCTGCAAACCGCACACCTGCCTGGGATGAACAAGCTGCCTTCATAAGCCCGCACAACCTGCCATGCCGGGCCGGAATATAGTCTTCTTTACCCTTGTAAGCATCCCGTGTCTGGCTTCCATACTGCGAACTCGCTCTTCCCCTGTGACTTCTGTGTTTCCGTTGTGTCTGATGTTCCTGTTGTCTTCCCGCAGCGCTTCTCGTGTTCTCCGATCAGATTTAAGTGTTTCCATGTGATGTAGAAAGCTTATTTCGAGCCAAATTATTTGAGAAGTCAGACTTAGTTATAGTGTACAGGAACATACTTGAGAATTTTTCCATAGTCTTTTTTTTTTTTAGTTTAGGATTTTTCTTTTGAAAAAGTCCTAAGATCCCCATCATTTCTTTCTCTCCTATGTCCTTTTCTACATTGCCTGTTTTTCTTATTTTATTTTTTATTTTTTTATTTAATGGGTGCTTGGCCCCTAAAACACCACAAATTTAACATGCAACATTGCTTTTAAAGTGGTCATATTATATACAGATGTTTTAACATGTAAAATACTTCTTGTAGACTGTAAAAATGTAATGGTGGTTCTTTGGTCAACATTTTGCATAGATTTTGTTTTATAGACCATTTTCAAGCCGGTTTCTGACGGGGTCTTCCGGATGCGCCATTTTGTGGCAGGGTTTTATTTTCAAGTTGAAGCCCTCATCCAGTCCAAGCCCCCTTCAACAGTGTCTCCACCCCGTCAGCTACTGTATGTTGTAGTTTTTAGCGCTTCCATAAAGCTTCCATACTTCCTTCCAGCTGCATCTCTGTCAAACAAACCATCAGCAGCTTTTACATATTTGAAAGGATTAATGTCCAGCGTTAAGATATGTTTTTAGAGTCCTTGGTGTCACATTATCTGTTCTCTGGGTTATGTTGTAGGTCTTGCACCTGGTCCTCACTCTCTCTCTCTCTCTCCCCACAGTGTGGCGTGATGCAGGCTCAATGCCTCAGGGCACACCTGATACCAATTAGTGAGCCACTATTTAACTGATCAGGTTCAGCTGTGTGTCGCCGGATATTTGGTTGCCATGCTGACTTTGCTACGCTCACAGCTTCTCCAAGACGATTTCCTTGCTACTCCAGGTCTGCCCCTAGTTTACTCCCGAGCTGTTACCTAGCGTCCACGTTTGTAGTTTGTTTTTGCTTTCTACTTTTTTCCATGTTGTGCTTGTTTTTCGCCACCATCTCTTTTTGTTTTTGTACCCTGTTCTATTTTTTGTACCCTAAGAGGTATATGAACTGTTTACTGGTGTACACATTTGCATCTTGGATCTGCACCTCACAACTCTGACAGAAAAGATCTGGCCAATTGAATGGATCCAGCAGATAAAATCCTTAAGATCCTCATTGCACGGCCAAGCACAACGTATAAACCAACAAGAGGACCAGCTAAACGCTCTTGGCAGGGGCTTACAGGGCCTGTCTGAACGTCAAGACGGCATGATTGAGCGCTTCAACAAGCTATTGGCCACCGTAGTACCGGGCCTGAACCTGCGTTCAGCACAAGTGCTGACCTACCTATCCCGACCTCCCCATCTGGACACGTGCTGTTATCCCAACCCAAGTAGTGCTCTGGCGACAAGGACGATGTCAGACGATTTTTGACCCAGTGCGAGCTCCATTTGTAATTATACTCCTGTTTTTACTTTGGAGCGAGCTTAAGTGGCATTCGTGATTTCTCACCTGCGGGGTCCAGCGGGTGCCTGGGCCACGGCAAAAATGAATCGACAGACTGTCACCAGTGCCACCTACGCCGCCTTCTCCAAGGCTCTGAGACAGATTTTCCAGCAGGGATTTCCGGGCAGAGAAGCAGCTAGATCCATGTTTAAGCTTCGGCAAGGCACTTGACGGGTCGCGGACTTTGCCTTTGAGTTTCGCACCATGGCTGCCGGCTGTGATTGGGGTCCAACAGCGCTCCTTGATGCGTTCTTCCTCGGGCTCAGTGACGACATCTGCTATCCTATGAGTCCGCTGACCCTGCCGCCAAATATCAATGACCTCATCGAACTCGCCTCCAAGAAAGAGGGATCGACGACAGAGGCGTTCCACTTCAAGCAAGATCACCTCATCTCCCGTTGCACGTCACGACCAGCACAAGCTCCACGGCTGCAGATGCAGCCGTGGAGCTTGGCGAGTCGCCTACCAGAAGTCGCTGTTGTCCACCATCTGGAACAAACAGCATGCAGCTACAAGGTAATCTCTCCTGGTCTAGCCAGCACATAGACATTTGGGCAATCATAGACTCTGGGGCGGATGATCATTTTCTAGACTTAGCACTTATAAGACTTCATGCTATTCTGCTTATTAGACTATCTCAACCGAAGAAGGTATTTTCCCTTGATGGGAGCCTTCTGGCTTGTATAACTCCTCAAACCCACTCTCTTAATCTGCGCTTGTCTGGGAATCATCTTGAGGCACTAAGAGTTTTCGCAATGCCATCCCGTTCCACACCCGTTGTTCTCAGATTAACCTGGCTGTGTAAGCATAACCTGCACATAGGCCACATTCAGCTATACTTAATTGGAGTGTGACCTGTGACCAGTGCGGCACAGTCCCCCACGTACTTACCCCACCGAGATCATAGATCTGTTTAACGTGCCGTCAGAATATCATGATATCTAGACAGTTTTTAGCAAGGACTGTGCTCTCTCTCTTTCTCCCCAGGGTCAACTTAGACCTGACCTAACTAAGATTAATGTGGTGGTCAACTGGCCAACTCCCATGTCCAGGAAACACCTTCAGAGGTTTCTGGGGTTCACAGATTTTTACCGCCGCTTCATTCAAAATTTTAGTAGCGTTGCAGAGCCTCTTATTCAGCTTACCTCCACAAAGGTTCCATTTGTTTGGCCATCCAATGCCAGTTCCCCTTTTTCTACCCTCAAGTAATTGTTTACCACTGCTGCTGTTCCTGTAGACCCTGACCGTTCTCTCCAGTTTTTTTTTTAGGTTGATGCCTCTGACACAGGCGTGGACACAGAGATCCCACCCCTGCGCTTTCTTCTCACGTCGTCTGACTAATACAGAACGGAATTACAACGTCGGCAACAAGGAGCTGCTGGCTGTTGTCCTGGCCCTCCAGGAATGGAGGTATTGGCTGGAAGGGGCGTAGCTACCTTTCATCATATACACAGACCATAAAAACTTGGCGTACTTATGCACCGCCCAGAGATTGAACCCACATCAGGCCAGGTGGGCCCTCTTCTTAACTTTTTTCAACTTTGTTATCACTTTCTGTCCTGGGTCTCAGAACATCCAACCTGATGCACTGTCCCGCCTCTATTCCCTCCCATTAGAGGAGACATCTCCAGTGCCGATTGTTCCCCAGGCTCACATCATAGGAAGGCTGCAGTGGGACATCGAATAGCAGGTAACGGAGGCTCTCAAGTCGGAACCATCTCCTAAGGGCTGTCCTCCAGGCTGCCTGTTTGTGGCTCCTCGTCTTCGCTCCAACGTGCTGGACTGGGCACATGGGTCCAAGATTGCTTGTCACCCGGGCATGCACTGCACAGTGTTTCTCCTCATGCAATGCTTCTAGTGGCCTACTCTTTGGGCGGACGCTAAGGATTTTGTGGCAGCAAGTCGGGTCAGTGCGCGGAACCAGGCGGTCCATCAGGCCCCGGCTGGACTTTTACTTCCGCTGCCCGTTCCCTCCCACCCATAGTCCCACATTGCTTTGGACTTTGTCACGGGGTTAGCCCCCTCTGACGGCAATTACACTATTCTGACTATTATACACCAGTTTTCAAAGATGGCCCACTTTGTTGCCCTACCCAAGTTGCCCTCGACCCTGGAGACGGCCCAACTGATTGTGCGCCATGTGTTCCAGCTAAAGGGCATCCCCACTGATATGTATCAGACAGAGGCCCCCAGTTTTCCTCGACTGTATTGAAGGCTTTCTGCAAGACCCTGGGTGCCTCTCCGAGCCTGTCCTCTTGGTATCATTCTCAGAGCAATGGGCACACAGAGTGGGCAAACTAGGACTTGGAGATAGCCATTCGATGCGTGTGCCATTTACAACCCTCGACTAGGTCCAAGAACTTTCCTTGGATCTAATATGCCCACAACTCCCTAGTTAGCTCCGCCACTGGTTTATTACCTTTCCATGTAGCATATGGCTTCCAGCCCCCAATTTTTTCTTCAAATTAATTGGACTCTAATGTTCCTTCAGTGACAGCACGCCAGGCGTGGCGTAACACAAGAGCCGCGTTGACTTAAACGTCAGGTAGGAACCAACGGTTAGCTAACCGCCATCGCACACCTGCAGAACACTACCAGTTGGGACAAAAAGTGTGGTAATCCTCCTGTGACCTGCCACTGGTAAAAAACTCTAAGATGCTGGATCCCATATTTGTTGGTCCTTTCCCCATCATCAGGATTATCAACCGTGTTGCAGTTAGGCTGGGCCTCCCGGAATCCCTTTAAGTCTAACTGTTTTCCATGTTTCCTGCATCAAGCCAGGCAACTCCAGCCCACTCAGTCGTCTTGAGGTACCTCCACCTCCTCCCAGGCTGGTCGATGGTCGATTTTGGTGAATTATATTTTCTCTGGGTTATGTTGCATGTCTTGCACCTGGTCCTCACTCTGTCTCTCTCCCCACAGTGTGGCGTGCTGCAGGCTCAAGGCCTCAGGTCACACCTGATGCCAATCAGTAATCCACTAATTAACTGATCAGATTCAGTTGTGTGTTGCCGGATCTTTCGTTGCCAAGCTGGCTTTGCCACGCTCACAGCTTCTCCAAGACAATGTCCTTGCTACTCTACGGCTCTCTAGGCCTTCCCCTAGTTTACGCTCTAACATTGGTCTTGCGTCCTAGTTTGTAGTTTGTTTTGCTTTCTACCTTTTTCCATGGTGTGCTTGTTTTTTTCCACCATCGCTTTTTGTTGAACCCTGTTCAAATGTTGTTACCTCGACAATAAAGAGGTAGATAAACTGTTTACTGGTGTTTGCCTCTGCATCTTTGATCTGCACCTCACAACCCTAACACTTAGCTGGTGTTGTCGACTCATTTTGCTTCAGTATGGTGCAGACTGGCAGTGATACGCCCCAAATGCTCATGTTTCTGATGATTTATTTCTTTAATTCAGTGAATATAATCATCCTCTTCTCAACACGCTCTTTCACAATCCCTTTCTTTGCTCTGATGGTTGAAAAATAAAGTTGAGTCAATCTTTAGCTGCAAGCTAATGCTAGCAGATACGACTGGATGTTTTAGGGGGATCTTATTCTGACAAGTGCTACGCCAACTAGCGGTGGGAAGGCTCATAATTTTAAAATTTTGCTTGTAACTTAAAGCATCACAATTACTGTAGCCGAAAGAAACTTCTATCTGAAAATACTCATATTATTGTGTTGAGTTAGTTTGTTTCGAACTTTCACAAGTTACATTATGGTACATCACATGTTTACAGTTTCTCATAATAACATCTCAAAAAGGAATAGGAAGAAGCAGAGCTTATTATAAATAAAGTTGGTATGGTATTTAATCCTACCCCTTTTACGTTTCATAGTAATGAATAATCATGTGTTCACCCCCTGTGCTCAATCTGCAACACAAACAATAAATTATCAACAAAGTTTTCATGAATAAATAGTTGTTCATGAGTTTTGATTCACATAATGAGATAAACACATAACAGATACTAGATAGTCTATTAATAGCATATGTAAAATTATATTGGGTGTGTGCTTCGCAGTCATTAATATTCAGAAATAAATTAAAATGGCAACTTATTGCACATGCCTCATTCTCATTGTAATAAAGTAACATTGCTCAACTGTATGGGAAAATATTGAAGTCACAGGTTGCTTGATAATGTTAAATTAGGTGTGATAAAATGTAGTTCAATCTTGCCAAGTTGTGTTTCTATGTTAGAAGTGCAACGTGAACACGTGCCATGATTTACAAAATATCTAGATCTACTACAATACCAAGCATTTACTGCTCCCACATATGCTTACGGATGTTTTAATTCATACCGGTCATTATACTTTCAGGGCATTGAATCTATCCCATCCATTTTCTACCGCTTATCCCTTTCGGGATCGCGAGGGGTGCTGGAGCCTATCTCAGCTGCATTTGGGCGGTAGGCGGGGTACACCCTGTGTCAGAAAAATTGTATTTAAATTATCAAAAAAAACTCTCCATTCTGAGTTCTCAATGAACAGACAAGAAGCTGTCTCTGTTGCACCAAGCCAAACGCTTGGAAGATTCCACTGTGTACGATAGAAACAGACGGGAGGGGTCATCCAAGCCTGAGGGATCTTCTTCTTTCGTCTTCAATGTGACCAAAAACAAGGACTGTTTACATACTCCCCATTCCTGTTGAGAAATGTGTTGTTGCGTAAACATTGAACATCTAAATAAAAGAGAAGACGAAAACCTTCTTCGTCAGAGCGTGGTGCAGGACTCTACAGAGAGTACAGTGGCCATGTCTCTCCTCAATATTGAGTCCAAATTTAATTCTGTCTCTGTTTGATTCCTTGCCTTTTGTCTTGTTTAATAGATGTCGTCAGTGTTTGAACCTGACACCCTGGACAAGTCGCCACCTCATCACAGCTCCAACACAGATAGACATTGAACATTCACACTCACATTCACACACTAGGGACAATTTAGTGTTGCCAATCAACCTATCCCCAGGTGCATGTCTTTGGAAGTGGGAGGAAACCGGAGTAACCGGAGGGAACCCACGCAATCACGGGAAGAACATGCAAACTCCACACAGAAAGACCCAGAGTCCGGGGAACGAACCCTGGACCTTTGTATTGTGAGGCACATGCACTAACCCCTCTACCACCGTGCTGCCCAAGCATTGAATCGATGGTAACTAATTAATTTGTCTTTAAAGATGTTTTACAGGTTTCATCAATTCATGCTCACTTACACGAGTCAAGTCAAGTCCTCTGCTCTCACATAGTTTTCTTGTAATTGTTGTAAATCTGTGCCAATGATCTGCCAAAACACAAAATACTAAAATTATCCTTTTATTTAAGCATATTTGACATAGTGCAGATGCGATTATAGTATACTGTTTATTGCAGTGGACCAAATATATTGCGTGGTAGAACCAAGACAAATGTTGCCAATTAGAAGACAACAGCAGTTCCCACACTAATGTCCACAGGGCGATCTGCCATTACAAGCAACCGATCTTCAACATCAAGACAGTCTTACAACTGGGGCCTCTGCCATGACTCATCATCATCATCATCATCATCGTCATCATCATCATCATCATCATCATCATCATCATCATCATCATCGCAGAATCTGGATATGCACAAAAAGAAGACTTAAAAAATACAGTAAATACAATTGTTTTATGTACGTGTATCTCCTGGAGGATGTAACTTAACTGGGTCACTGTTGCCTCCGCACAGAAAGTGCTGGCAAGTAAACATGCGCTCGACATGCCACAAAGATTTATCACAGCACCACAAAGTTGCACCTCAGTCTGTCTGACAACTTTCCACATCCGCACATGGAGGCCATATTCAACTAGAAGACAGTCAATAGTGCAAAGAAGTCTGGCAAAAGAATCCAACAACCCTAGTAATAATCCTGCACACTCATTCCAAAATACTAAATGTTTCATTGATTTCTGATAATGTTTGCAACCTGCTCAAAGTTACATTTTCTAAACCCAAATGTATGACAATAACACCACTGGCTATATCTTGTGTTACTGTTAGCGGTTTAACAGAACACGTTTTTAAAATGTCTGTTTTTTCCCAGTTACTAATTATACTGAATACAAAACATATCCCTTTAATAGGAGGGTTTCATTTGACGTCACATCCGTTTTTCTTATTCGCAGCTTAATTGACACCATGGTCAAACAGCTTGAGCGTAGCATTAAAACAAGTGAGCGTGAGTGTAAAGTTTGAGCAGCTGTTTTGCTGCTCTGTTCTTGGGTGTTCCGATTGTTCAAATAGAGAGATAGGAAATAGCTTTCATAGAGTTCCGAAAGAAGTGACTCATAAAGGTAATAAAGTCAGGAAAAAACTAAAGTGCGTCAAAGGAAATTGCTCTTAAAAATATCACTTTCATCATCTTGTGGAATACAATCGGACCGCTTGTGTCTGCAGTAATCACTTTGTAAAATGTTTGTTTGAACATTTGATTTGTTTGAGAAACTTTCTGTGATGTAATCAAGTTTAGTAGTGTTTGAGAGCAGAACTAAACATAAAGAAAGGACAATAGATTGCATTAGTTTGTGTTCTTTTGTGGTTGCAATGCCCAAATGGTACAAAGACCTGGTTGTACAAATAAAATAACGTCATGTTAAGTCCTAGTAATAAATATTGTGATTGTTGGTCCATTTCACCGTATTTTTGTTGTTAAATTTCATAACAGAACCTAAAAGCTTAATCGTTGTTGTGCAGGAAAGCCAAGTGCTTTATTCGACACGGATGACCACATTATAGCGTCTTTGGTGGTGTTTGTTAGCGTCAAGTAAATATTCTTCATGATCTTAATAAACTAGAAGAATAAAGTAGCAAAGATTGCTGAACATCTATAGCTAAATAATGAGACAAAATATGAATTTCACATCATAAAAACAACTGCAGACATGAATTGTAGATGAGACTAATATTTGTAGCAGGAAATCAACTTCAAACAAACTTATGCTTTTTCTCATTTGTGTCACAATCACAGCAGCACAGCACTTGTTATGTCAATCAAATGCGTTATTTAGCGATGCACGAATAAGTCCAACTTTGTCTTTTACTGATTAATGCTTAATTTGTGGACCCCTCAGATGTAAAAACATGACGTGCCGCCAATATTTTCTTCTCTGAATACCGTAAGTGTCAAGTGAAGTGAGGTAGCAGTAACCTCTTGGTTTAAATCTTTAAAAAAAATATTTTTCTTAACAGTGTAAAAATCCACTCCATTCCATTTTAAATATGTTTTTCATGATCACTTTTATATTTGCATTTTAAAATAAGCCTAAATCTGCACTGATTCAGGTAAATAAACAGTAGTCTATTGGGGCTTAGACCATCGCCTGAAACCCAGAAGTGCCAGGATGTGCCGCTAGGTCACAAGATTGCAAACCACCTATACGTTGTCATGTCTGTTGGTCATGTTTTTGTTTTGGCCATGTGTTTGTTTTTTGGACTCTTTTTAGTTCCTGGTTGCACTTCCTTGTTTGTTTGTTTCCATAGCAACTCATTAGTTTTCACCTGTCCTTTCACGCACCTGTTTCACGTTTTGAGTCACGCACCTGTTTTCACTAATCATGTCACTATTTAGATCTGTCTGTTTCTGTTGTTCGTCCTGGCGACATCACATTCATGCTCCACACCTATGCTCTGCACTTTATGATCACTCTTCTTCATGCCATGTTCACCGTTCTATGCCAAGTAAGTTTTTGTTTCATGTTTATCGTTCTCCGCCTTTGTGCGCGCCTTTTGTTTTCATAGTCAAGTTTTTTACCTCCGCTGTGAGCGTTTTTTGTTTATACCCTTTTGAGCCTTTTGAGTTAACATATTAAACATGTCCTCACCTGCACGTCGTGTCCAGTCAAGTCGCTTTGCACCTAGGGAAAACAATCCACGCCAAAGTCCTAGTCGTGACATACGTACAGTTTACATACGTAGGTTTAAGTGTTCAAAGCCAGAAGTGGTTGTGATATAAGGCTTTCAACACTTTCGGAATTTACTGAAGGCAGCCGCTTAAGGTTGCAAACGGCTCAAATCAGAATTAGACAAATCATGACAAATATCTGCCTCCAGCATATGCTTTGACGTTATCATTAGGAATGATGTGCTCTTTGAACAATTACGTCAAGGGAAGGCGCATGCATTCTTTTTGAGAAATATCTGCACTAAAATTGTTCTTCCCTTGTCCTACCCCTCCACATGGTTTTCTGCATGTCCTGTTCTCTAGGCCGAAGTACAGTAGGCCATTCTTAACATTACAGACTTAGATATGATTCTCCCCTCATCTCTTGGCCTCACACTGAACTAGGGATGTGCGTATCGATCATGTGGTATCGATATATCGATACTCACACGCTACTCATTTGGCATCATTTTTCTGAAAAAAGTATCGGTATAAGCCAAAAAACGGCGTGTGGGGGGTGCAAGTATCACTTTCAGATGTTTTTGATTACTTACTTAACTTACTATGTGCTGGGACACCCCTGTACCTGGCAGAGTATAGAGCTGGCCCAGTCACGTGACAGGAGACAGCGAATGAGCGTCGTCAACGTGCAACACACACACAGCCAGCCGACAGCGATGCAGCCAGGCATTTTCAGTGTTGTCCAATTGTTGACTTAAAACAGGCATTGTTTTTTTTTTTTTTTAGTAATGTTTACTGAATATTTTTGTTTAAATGATTATCCTAAATTCAAATAATTTCCACACAGGGGAATTTACTGTTAGTTGAAAATGTCTTGAGTATTTAAAACAAGATAAGGAAGAGATACAATTTGGAGATTCTTCATCTTTGCATTACAGTTTTATTTTTTTCCAAGAAAATCTTGAATATATGATTGACTGTGATTTTGGTTTTAATCTGTAACATGATTTCTTACATTTCGAAAACATTAGCCTATTTCATTAATTGCTAATTATATCACAAACTTTAAAAAATAACTGCAGCTTCTTGCAATTTGGATTTGACTGTTAATTGGAAAGCCCTAATATCTAATTATTATTATATATAATATATAGTTATTAATATATATAATATTTAATTTATTTTTCATATTTATGTTATTTATTTAAATTTTACTTTTATTATATATTGACCATAATAAATGTGGTATAAATGGTCTGTATTTGTCTTGTGATTGGTCTTAAATAATAACAATAGTAATAATATTTTTGACTGACAAAAAATTACCAATAACAAATTATTGGTATCGGTATCGGTATCCGTATCGATGAAAATGCAAGAAAAGGTATCAGTATCGTAAAAGTGTGGTATCGCCCATCCCTACACTGAACATTTGCGCTTCATCCTGTTGACTTGTCCCATCACTTCTACAATATGGTATTATTGCAATTGCACTAACTTTCTTATTTCTGGTTGTTCTGATCATTTATTTTGTACAAGGGGACACAGCTGAAAGAGCAATCGCGTTAATTAAATGACTTGTCTTATCAGGTGTATTAATGTAGTCGCTGATGAGCAAGCATTGCATTGATTGTATTATTTTGAGTCTGTGTATTTTATTTATATTACGAAGCTTTTTTAGCGAGAAAGATTCAATCACATTACATGTCTTGTCCAAAAAACGTAATTAATACCTGCACTTTGATAAACTCACCGACTGACTGGCGCAGGCTCGCTAGCTTAAATGCTGACATGAAAACAAGGGACATTAACATCTGTCCTCATATGACACGGAATACCCCAATCTAAACTTATACAAACACATTGTGCCTCAGCAACTAAGCTATTCAATAGTGCACATTCAACCTACAAGCTATGCTCTCCACGTATCTCAAAGGAAAAGAGATTGAGGTGGTCAATTCAAGGACCGCTAAACAGAGTAGGACACAAAGCTCGCCAGAATTTATTAAATAATTGATTTAATTTGCTACGATTTCGGTGTGTGTATAAATACTTTGTGAGCTCAATCTATAATACCGTGATAATAATGATGATAATAATTTTGGTCACAATAACCATGATATGACATTTTCATATTGTTACATCCCTAATGTACATGCAATTGTGCCGCGCCTAGGGATGGGTTTTTGTTTACATACTGGTGTCACGTTGGTGTATGCTGGCAGGCGGTGTGACCCCGGGATGCAGATAAGGTAAGCGATGTGTAGGTAGATGGTATTTTCATTAGGTACCAGGCAGTAGTCAGAACAACACAAGTCATGCAGAAACTCAGGTATATAGAACATACACTTTGGCATACAGTAAACAATGAACCAACATAGCAAAGAAAGCGACATTGGCGGACTAACTCTCCTGATTTCCAAACAGGGACAGGTGAGAAGATTAGCACCAGGAAGTAGTCACCTTTTCTCCTCCAAACATATTGCTGGGTATTGTGGCCAAACAGCTCAATTTTTGTTTCATCTGACCACAGAACTTTCCGCCAGAAAGTCTTATCTTTGTTCATGTGATCAGCAGCCAACTTTAGACGAGTCTTAAAATGACGTTTCTGGAGCAAGTGCTTCCTTCTTGCATGGTAGCCCCTCAGTCCATGGCGATGCAAAACACACTTGACTGTGCACACTGACACCTGTGTTCCAGCAGCTTCCAATTCATTGCAGACCTGCTTTTTGTTGGTTCTCGGTTGACTCTTGATCATCCTGATCAATTTTCTCTCAGCAGCAGGGGATAGCTTGCGTTTTCTTCCTGATCATGGCATTGACAAAACTGTGCCATGCACTTCATACTTACGAACAATTGTCTGCATAGTTGCTCTTGGGACCTTAAGGTGCTTTGGAATGGCTCCAAATTTGATTTGATTGTAACTTTTCTACATCACCAAAATTGATAATGAATGTTGCTCTATGTATACTTTTGAGCCAGCAGATTTGGTCACATTTTCAGTAGACCCATAAAAAAATCATAACAGAAGCAAACTTCATGAATGTTTTTTGTGACAAACAAGTATGTGTTCCAATCACTCTATCACAAAAAAATAAAAGTTGTAGAAATTATTGGAAACTCAAGACAGCCATGACATTATGTCCTTCACAAGTGTATTTAAACTTTTGACCACGACTGTACATATACTAATTTATTACAGCAAACATGAATCCAAAGTCCTTTTTTCAATTCCTGCGAAACTGCAATCCATAGAAACACTGACCTGTGACCTCAATTTGAGTTTGAGAAAATGTTGTACAATAATTAACAAAGTGATAGACAAAAAGAGCTTCCTGCATGTCATGTCATCTTAGATGGCACCTGAGAGTAGAGAGGAATATGTTCAAGCGTCAAAATACTTTCCCCCCATGCAACTGTTAAGAGACAAACATTTCGGAACAAATTGTGTTGACTTAACTGATTTTTGGGGTACTTTTTAGGCAGCTGCCTCCTGTAAGTGCACATGCAAAATCACCACATGCCACTTGCAGCACTAAAGGTGTCGAACGGCTGTGAACACTAAAAGACACATTAATTACCCCACTGTGGGCAGGTTGTAAGTGGTCGCAGGTGTGCATTTGCGGTCATGAGATTCACAGCAGATTTGAATCTGACTCAACCGATCGCAAATAGAAGCAGTCTTGCCATGAATTGCATTCAAATGACATACAGTATGTCTGATTCCTCACAGATAGTGGGACTGAGTGGGAGGAATATGACGGGACAGCAAAGCAAGCGTGGTGCGATACACAGCATATGCACATGCAAAATAACACACACGTGATTTCATAGATGGGGCGATGGTCTCCAGCAGGGATCTGTCCTCACCAGTGGGCCTCAGGGGAGAACAGACAGAACATTTAACATTTAAAATACGCCTCCCTATTCCCTTTAGTTAGACTCAAATCACACACACGCACACGCACGCACACAGGCTATATTTAGGGTGGGGATTCACTACAGGATTCCACCCCACAGAAAAGTGTTTTCTTGCATCCGTCTTCCTTATTTGGTGCACATCCTTTCAACATACGCACGATAAGTAGAAATTATTATACTCTTTGTTCCAGAGACAAACCTTTACCATCATAAAACAAATATTACTGTACAAGCGAGTCCCTATGTATTTTAAAACTTGAAAACAATTGAACAATTCTGTCTCGTGATATAATGTCAAATGCAATGCAAAGTAGACTTAGACACGTTTCTCCCTCCATCTTCTGACTTTGTGGATTATTTTTAATCTTATTTTGAGTTGGTTTTATTATCTACACTACCGTTCAAAAGTTTGGGGTCACATTGAAATGTCCTTATTTTTGAAGGAAAAGCACTGTACTTTTCAATGAAGATAACTTTAAACTAGTCTTAACTTTAAAGAAATACACTCTATACATTGCTAATGTGGTAAATGACTATTCTAGCTGCAAATGTCTGGTTTTTGGTGCAATATCTACATAGGTGTATAGAGGCCCATTTCCAGCAACTATCACTCCAGTGTTCTAATGGTACAATGTGTTTGCTCATTGGCTCAGAAGGCTAATTGATGATTAGAAAACCCTTGCGCAATCATGTTCACACATCTGAAAACAGTTTAGCTCGTTATAGAAGCTACAAAACTGATCTTCCTTTGAGCAGATTGAGTTTCTGGAGCATCACATTTGTGGGGGTCAATTAAACGCTCAAAATGGCCAGAAAAAGACAACTTTCATCTGAAACTCGACAGTCTATTCTTGTTCTTAGAAATGAAGGTGTTACGGCTCAGACCCCTGCCGTCTGTGCGCACCTGGGGACACGCCCACGGCCGCGCAAATCCAGGGATTGCAGCAGCCACCAGCTGCAATCACTCACCGGAGAGCTGCACACCTGGGACTGATGAGGGCGAGCCGCATAAAGGGACCAGTGAACCCAAGGATCGGCGCAGGAACTTACTTTTCTTATGGTGACCCGTAAGCTAAGCTTTAGCTGTCTCTCCTTGTTTTCCTCTCCGTGCCTTAACCCCCCTGTCTTCTTCCGTGTCCCTGCAGTACCCTCCGTCGCCTGGACAGTGAGCTGTGCGCCTCACTTTTCCCTGGATCTCCCCCCTGTGTTTTTGGACTGCATTCCTCGTTCCTGACTCCTCGCTCGCCCCTGGACTTGACGCCCCTCTCAGCCCCACGGACCCCCGCTTGTATCCCGGATCACCTGCCTGCCCCCTGGACTTCCTTTTCTCTCGTTCAACACTTTGGTAACACACACTTCAGTTAAATTACACACATAATCTTACACCACACAGTCATTACCTTTTGGATCTAGTTCACACTCCATTTTCCTTAGTTTATTATATTAGTAATGTTTGTTATTATTATATATATTGAATATATATAAATATATATATTAAATAATTGTATACACTTTCCCCTGGTGTCTGTTTGCCGTCACCTCCCCCTAGTAAACCATTACAGAAGGCTATTCCACAAAATTCTTTGGGTGACCCCAAACTTTTGAACGGTAGTGTATGTCTTTGTATTTGATTAATATTATGAATTACAGTGTTGGGCTACCAAGGGTCGCCAACCCAAAATGTTTGAAAGAGACATATTGGACCAAAAATAGAAAAAACACATCTGTCTGGAGCTGCAAACAAATAAAAGCCTTATATAGTCTTACAATGAAGGCAACACATGATGCACTGTAAGTGTCTATATAAGCTATATTAGCCTACTATAAAAAATGACTATGTGTCGCAGGCTGACACAAATCTTCGTTGACAGAAATTTTGAAATGTAATATTTATTCTATACATTTTTACAACATTGGAAAACATTAGTAAAACGGAGGCTTCTAAGAGGGAGAGATAAATCCTGGAAATTACTGTCTTAGCATTACCAAAAGTATAGATGTGTGTGTCTAAGTTAAAGGAAACAGCAGGCTGTCTTCTAATGGATTTTTTACAATCTTTGCAAGCTGGGTAACGTTTGCTGTGGTCATTTATTGTTTTCGCAATTTTAGCAGTTCGTACAGCCGGAAACAATGCAAGCATAGGGGCATTTTTCTTCAAAAAAGGCTAAATGGTGCTTAGTACCCTTTAAGAACAGACACTGATTGACCAGCACACACTTTTAATGAGCCAGACGTGACGTCATTAAAATCCAAGCAATTGACTTCAATGGGGCATCTTTGGACAATCCGTTGATTGTCAGCTAAACTAGACGGTAATTTGATAAATGCTCGGCAATGTCCCACTCACAGACGCCAAGCGTCTCTGGAAGTGAACAAGAAATATGCTCGGCCTAGCTGAATGATGATTGGATGATCTGTCTGAGGCTGAATCCCTTTCTGATTGACAGCAAAATGAGCAAATTAGCAATCTTGAAAATTAAACCACTGCCAGAGCATTTTTCAACTATCATTCCATTGTTCTGTGATGATAAGGAGAATGTTACAATGCTGGAATGTTTTCTTTGTGGTATGGTATGGTATACTCTTTATTGTCATTGCACAAGTACAACAACATTTCATTTTCACCACAAACCCGTTCAAGATTAGACAAACAAACATTGTACAGGAACAGAACAGCAACGGTGATGGGTCGCCACTTAGGGTGCCTCGTAAAAGGTGAGAAAAGGGTAGACGCTGGGGGAGGATGAGAAAAAAAAACTTGATAGCCCATCCATCATCCATCTATCCATTTTCTACCACTTGTCTATCTCAAGATCGCGGGGGCGCTGGAGCCTATCCCAGCTGCATCATAAGCACATACACACATGTTGACACAGAAACCACATGACTTGCAACAAGAGGGGAGGGGACAGGCATCCAGCCCGAAGTTGCCAGCCACTAGGGGCGCTGCTCCTTTGTCCTTCATACCACGTGGAGCAAAGTGGTGGCAAAGGCGTGGGATGGAAATGGGGGTATAAGTGCATATGTAACCATGGTCTATGTGTGTGTTAGAGATGCGCGGATAGGCAATTATTTAATCCGCAACCGCATCACAAAAGTCGTCATCCACCCGCCATCCACCCGAACTAACATTTTATCAAAACCACAACCGCCCGCCACCCGCCACCCACCCGTTGTTATATATTTAATATAGACGATACAAGGCATTCCTGTTAAAGAAAGGAGACTGATCCAATGCAGCAGAGACATTCAATGCGTGCCACGCATTAATATCTCTTGGCCACGCATTAGAGCATACTTGCCAACCCTCTCGGTTTTACAAGGAGACTCCCGGTATTCAGCGCCTCTCCCGATAACCTCCCGGCAGAAATTTTCTCCCGATAAACTCCCGGAATTCAGCCGGAGCTGGAGGCCACGCCCCCTCCAGCTCAATGCGGACCTGAGTGGGGACAGCGGCGACAGTCTGTTTTCACGTCCGCTTTCCCACAATATTAACAGCGTGCCTGCCCAATCACGTTATAACTGTAGAATGATCGAGGGCGAGTTCTTGGTTTCTTATGTGGGTTTATTGTTAGGCAGTTTCATTAACGTCCTCCCAGCGCGGTAACAACACACAACAACAGCAGTCACGTTTTCGTCTACCGTAAAGCAGTTCGTCTGCCGTAAACAGCAATGTTGTGACACTCTTAAACAGGCCAATACTGCCATCTACTGGATAGCCTCCAGAACACTGAAATTCAAGTATTTTCTATCTTCCCCCTACAAAAACCTCCCCCCCACCCCATTTACATCCGTGGTCATGTTTCCTCTTACGTCATTGACAGCGATCGATAGCACTTCGGCTTTGACTGCCCGTCGCGGGAAGGATACTTCGTCTTTGACAGCTGCTGGAATCTGAAGAAATCGATTATTGTTTTTTTTTGTACAGGCGCGAAACAGGACAGTCACGTGCGGGTTAAGGACCCCCGGCAACTTTGTGACTTTATTGGACGCAGCCCCGGAAGTAAATGGGGGGGGGGGGGGGGAGGCTTTTGTAGGGGGGAATACATTTGGCGTGACAGCTGCAGCAGTGCCTGATGAATAATTGCCTGTTTCAAAGAGTGCTGCTCATTTTTCGTATGTGGGTAACAACATTTAACTATGTATTTTTTTTTCTGAATTGGTTCAACCGCCATCCGCCCGAATCTATTTAAAATCTATTTTTTCCGTCATGCATCCGCCCGACCCGCGGATTATCCGCGGACTCCGTGGTTGTGTCCGCAAACCGCGCATCTCTAGTGTGTGTTAAGTCTGTGGGCCTGGAGTCGCTCTGCAAGCGGTGGCAAAGGAACAGAGTTTATATTTCCAGGTCTTGTTGACAGGGAAGGAGTTTGTTTCATCTTCGCTGCACTGTCCTCGAGGGAAATCTTGAAGCAGCGACCTTGCCATGTCGCAGCCAGGGAAAACATTCAAGATTAAAATTGGTTGTTTGAGCAAACAAAAACTAATTTCAACTTTTTACTCGGTCCATTTCTGGTCCTCAAATTCATGCTGCAGGGGAGACGGTCCGATGTGGAGCACAATCTCCAATCATTTTTGGCAGCTTTGGGATTCTATGAATGGCTCTCACAAACCTTCCAATTTGTCTAAACATCAAGGCAACGCTTACTCCAATCAACAGATATCCTGTTATCATAGTTCCAAATGGGTAGATATCATCAACATCCTCGACTGAAAGGCTCTTCTTCTCCCAAGAGTCCGTCGCGTGTCCAGGAACAACCGTTCCGATAGGACAGACAGGTTCCCCTGAACTTGAGAACTTGGCAATTGTGTTGAGAGGCAACTTGATCAATTCCATTGTTTCGATTTTGGGGAGCAATGCAAAAAGAGGCAACTAGAAAGTTAAAGAAGACAGGTCGAGACAAAGTCAAGCAGAGCAACCACGGAGATGTGAGGGAGTGCGACCGCCTTTGCCAAGAGAGCAATAAATAGATACATACATCTAGGATCTTTATATCTTTTATATGTTATTAGAGACTGTATTACTGCCAGGGATTTATTTTCTAATTTTGTATTCAAAAACAAAAACAAAAATAGTTTTTGAAAATAAAACATTTATCGATCCAACCACTGCAGTATCGACCATATAATGATGTTCTACTTGGTATCAATACTGTTGATATTTGTGTCGTTCCGCCGACCTTTTTGTTTACATTCAAGAGCGCTTTATATCCTCTTATGTTGTGTAGTGTTGCATGCTTAGCTATTACTCGTCCTCCGGGATGATACTTGTAAGAAACTTAGTTTATTTGCCGCCTGGAGTCAAGGATTACTAACTTAAAAGTGGCTTTGCATTGTGAAGGGACAATAACCGCTAGCGAGAATATTAGTGTGTTGAGGACGTGTTGTTTTTTTGTCGCTTTCAAATTTGCGGGACACAGCTGGAATGTATCATCAACATGTATTATCACAATATAACAATAGTATTAAAAGCTCTATCGTCGGCCAGATGTATATCGTTTATATTCTATATACTGTGCAACCTTATTTATCAATATTGGGCAATAGTGACACTATTTGTAGTAGTTAGTACACCACAAACTATAATGACATCACACATTACTAGGGATGTATATTGTTAGGATTTGATCAATTCTGATACCAATAACGATATTCCTAATCGATACCGGTATTGATTGGTACTCTTATTGGTACTATATCTAAATGATTGGTGAAAAAAAAGATGTGAAAAAAATGCATTTTTTATTATTAGTTTTCTTTAGCACATGCGATTGTACACCTCCACAACATCAAGTAACATTTCACAGGAGGGAAGTATGTATCAACACCTGCTTGTTAAGTCTTTAAAATGTCAACTATGTTTGGTAATGCAGTCGTTATGTTATCGTCTTTTAAAGACTACTCAAATATTTGCTTTATTTTAACAGAAAATCTCACGATACATTAAACATGTGTTTCTAATCAGAGAACAATTTTAGAAGATCCATCCATCCATCCATTTTCTACCGCTTATTCCCTTCGGGGTCGCGGGGGGCGCTGGAGCCTATCTCAGCTACAATCGGGCGGAAGGCGGGGTACACCCTGGACAAGTCGCCACCTCATCGCAGGGCCAACACAAAAAGGCATTAAACACGCTGGGCTTTACTTATTTCACTCAAAGAACAATTTACAATTGTACATAGCCTGCCATAATCTAGGATTAGGGTTAGGTTAGAATACATAAAAAAAGAATAGTATAGAAAGCTTTATTGACATTAATTAAATTTATGGTTACCAATTTTGATTTTTGCTTTAAGACAAATACAATAATTAGTACATAGACTACTAAAATTATTACTTAACTACGCAGATAAGACATGCAGCAGATAAAACACACATTGTTGAAGATAAAACACAAATTGTGGCAATTTGTTACAAAATTCGGTCATTTCACTTCCATTAGTTTATGCTACGTGGGCAGTTTTGACCGTGCTAATATTTGACAACAAACCAACCAGCTGTATGTGCGTCTACATATCAATATGGGCACAACAGGGGTGCTAGTTAACTAAATTACATGTCACTTTTTAAACTCCTTGTGCATGTCTATTGAATTATTTTATTTAAATGTCTACCGTAGCTTGAAGCAAATATTGTAATTAGAGATGTCCGATATTATCGGCCGATAAATGCTTTAAAATGTAATATCGAAAATGATCGGTATCGGTTTCAAAAAGTAAAATGTATGACTTTTTAAAACGCCGCTGTGTACACAGACTTAGGGAGAAGTACAGAGCGCCAATAAACCTTAAAAGCACTGTCCTTGCGTGCCGGCCCAGTCACATAATATCTACGGCTCTTCATACACACAACTGAATGCAAAGCATACTTGGTCAACAGCCATACAGGCCACACTGAGGGTAGCCGTATAAAAAACTTTAACACTGTTACAAATATGCGCCACACTGTGAAACCACACCAAACAAGAATGACAAACACATTTCGAGAGAACATCCGCACCGTAAAACAACATAAACACAACAGAACAAATACCCAGAACCTCTTGCAGCTCTAACTCTTCCAGGATGCTACAATATACACCCCCGCTACCCCCTACCCCCCACCTCAACCTCCTCATGCTCTCTCAGGGAGAGCATGTCCCAAATACCAAGCTGCTGTTTTGAGGCATGTTAAAAAAAATAATGCATTTTGTGACTTCAATAATAAATATGGCAGTGCCATGTTGGCATTTTTTTCCATAACTTGAGTTGATTTATTTTGGAAAACCTTGTTACATTGTTTAATGCATCCAGCGGGGCATCACAACAAAATTAGGCATAATAATGTGTTAATTCCACGACTGTATATATCGGTATCGGTTGATACCAGAATCGGTAATTAAGAGTTGGACAATATCGGAATATCGTATATCGGCAAAAAAGCCATTATCGTACGTCTCTAATTATAATACTTTATTGCCACCTTTGGCGAGGTGTTAATTTTTACATCGGTTTTTAATGTAGTGATCGTCTTTTGACAAACACATATTTTAGCTTTAGTCATCCAAATTAATTTAGTTTCAGTCCAGTTTTAGACCACAAAATTACTCAACATTTTAGTCGATTAAAATTACTTTACATTTTGTCGACGAACATTTTAAGTATAGCAGAGAACCTATCTTTGAAGTTTTCTTGAAAGCACTTTTATTATTATTGCAGAGCATCTCAAAAACTAAATTCCTGCACTCCATGAATATTTGATTATGTACATTTCACACTAGACTTTATTGTGTGTCATTGTTCTAGTTTTATTCTAGATTGGCGGGCAAACTTACCTGTGCGTACAACAAAAGTAATGGAAGAGTAAGCAGTATTGCTCCTTCTCTACTGTCTTTAATAGTAGCAGTAATTCAGTTCAGTATTAGTCATTTGGAAATATTAGTTAAAGGCCACTTACTTTTGCGTAGATGTCCTGATGACTAGCCTGCAGAAGACGCTACAAGTCGGTTGTACTTTTATCAGAGAAAATGAAGCCACAGGGTTTACAATTTGTCTTGTTGTCCACCTAATCTTTTATTGTTGTACTGTAAATATGTGTTTGTACTGTAGAACTTTAAGATTGATTAAAATGTAAAACGCCTAACATATAAAATCTATGCTAATTGTGTATTACTTCTGGCGGGCTGTGTTTGTCCTACTCTGTTCAGCGGTACTTGAACGCACCATAAAAACACCTTGTCTCTTTTTCTATGAGGAAAGATCGATCATCATAATTCCGTGCTAGGAGAGCACAGCTCGTAGGTTCAATGTGCACAACTGAATAGCGTAGTAGCTCAGACTGTAATGTGTTTATAGAAGTTTAGATTGGGGTATGTTCTTTTTAACGGGGAAAGACGTATGTGTCTTGACTTTAAGTTAGCTTTTAAGGTAGCAAGCTGGCAGCAGTAAGTCTGCCGTGGCCCGTGAGTTTATAAAAGTGCAGTTATCGGTTTTTAGATAATTTTTCATTTAAAAGGGTAATACTAACCGTCGGGTCTGTTGTCGCTGTTATCATTATTACCGTTTATCGTTACAACCCTAAAATATAGTCTTGTTTATGGAGAAAAATCCAATCCAAACACTGTGTCTTTGTAGCTGTCAATTATTTTCACCTCCTTTTTGTTCATCGACCAAATTGTGAATTATAATTTTGTCATTATTTTTGTCAATGTGCATTTGTTTTGACTCGTTATTCTCCTTTTTATAGGTCGTTGACGATAGCGAAGACGAACATTTTCAGTCAACGGAATCAACACTGCCTTGCTGCACGGCGTTTCCGTGTTTAAAGCGTCACCTTTATCGTGAGTTTTGAAGCCAAAATACCTCCATAAAGAGCTTCTTTATTAACCAGTAGAATTGCTGTTTTTTGCCAAATCTTCCTCTTTACGCCGTTTCTGCTTGTATGCGCTCTGTTTGCGTGCTGACACACACAACTTGCGCCTGAGCTCAGCAATGTCACCACGGCACAGCAACATGCGGATGAAAATGAAGTACCAATATTTTTGTCTGGCAGTATAGTACCGTTTTTAATTAATTCTTACCGCGGTACTTTGTTAGTATCGGTATACCGTACAACCCTACTAAGATTGAGTGAGCAAGAGTAGTGCTCAATCATCCAGTTTGTAGAGTCAAGAGACATAATGAATTTATCACACATATAAGCAAGGTGTGTTTTGAGGCCACACGTGACGTCAAACGGCAACTATAGACCTGTCAGCGGATGCTATGTTGCTTGAAAGCAACTTTATGGATTATTATTATACTTCAATTTCTCACTTATTTGAGTGGACTAACACTGGCCTGTGGATTACTGGATAGGTGGGGGTCGTGAGCAGTGTTGGGTTAGTTACTGAAAACTAGTTACAATTACTAGTTACTTAATTTCAAAAGTAACTCAGTTACTAACTCAGTTACTTACACCAAAAAGTAATGCGTTACTGTGAAAAGTAACTATTTAGTTACTTCTTTTTTTCTTCTTTTTTTTTTTAAAGCTCCCATTAATGCCCTTTTAGCCTTCATTTCAGTACTGTTATTGCACTGTAGAATAATACAATCCGTTGATCAACTTGACATGCATTTTTATTTTCCTTTTAACATAATTAATGAAAAACAGTGCAACATAAAAAGGCATTTCTCCTTTCTTTAAACTTGGACCAATGACCATTAATAAAAAACAACTGAAAGTGCAACATAAGAAGGCACATCATCTTCCTTGAAACATCCATCCATCCATCCATTTTCTACCGCTTATTCCCTTTGGGGTCGCGGGGGGTGCTGGAGCCTATCTCAGCTACAATCGAGCGGAAGGCGGGGTACACCTGGACAAGTCGCCACCTCATCGCAGGCCCAACACAGATAGACAGACAACATTCACACTCACATTCACACACTAGGGCCAATTTAGTGTTGCCAATCAACCTATCCCCAGGTGCATGTTTTTGGAGGTGGGAGGAAGCCGGAGTACCCGGAGGGAACCCACGCAGTCACGTGGAGAACATGCAAACTCCACACAGAAAGATCCAGAGGCCGGGATTGAACTCACGACTACTCAGGACCTTCGTATTGTGAGGCAGACGCACTAACCCCTCTTCCACCGTGCTGCCCTCCTTGAAACAAACATAGATAGTGAAATAAAGCCTGACATCTGGAGTGATGCTGCTGTCTTCCACACTTGGAGCCATGGATTGTACAATCCTTGTGTTCAGTGGCAGGATCAGTGACACAGATGGTGAAGTTTCAGTGCTCAGAGATGTAACACTTTTGAGGGGTTGAAGCACCTGGAGGACCTCCTCTGCCACTCTCACATCATCAGACAGGTTGATGATGTCTTTGACATTTGTCTGCAGGGTGTTGTGGGTCAATGCAGAGTATATAGCTGCCGGCTGCGCCAACATATCATAAGTGGAGTTCCACCTCGTTGGGACATCATGTATGAGCTTTATGAGTAGGCAGCTTTAGCATTTCTTGCTTTGTCTTAAGCACATGAGCAGCTGTTGTGCTTGTGTGGAAGTAGGTAACCTCCTTACTGATCCTCCCAAGGAGGCACTCCATCCTATTGACTGAGATGTGATGCCAAATTCACTACTTGCACTACCTGTGGTCCCAGTCCTGCCTCATTCACTGCAATTATTTGATTTTTGGCATTATCACGTGACTTGGATATTTTTATCCTCCATTCCTCCACTGCTTGTGTCAGTACCTGCGCAAGGGGACTCTCGTAGAGGGGGCGTGTCTTCTCATCTGCCAGTCTGCTGTGATAAAGTGAGCGCTTATCGTCACATAGTCCCCCAGGACGTCCACCCTTCTGTCGTGAGCGCAACAGATGATGCTCGGGATAGTTCATCATCCACAACTTTTTTCTTCTCCTGCTCATAAAGATCTGGCAAAATCTTATCGCTGAAGTGGTTGCGCGACGGGATGTCGTAACGTGGCTCAAGCACGTTCAGCATGTGTTTAAAAGCCTCGTTTTGCACAACCGAGTCTGCACCTATAAACACACCGATTAAATGGCGCGGGGCGTTCAAGCTCCTCCGTTACTCCACTCGCCATGACCACGCTTTGTGTGGACTGAACGTGCGGACACCTTTTTTTGTTTGTTTCATATATCAAACCGCGGATCACGTGTGTGCCGAACCGAAGACACGCCCCCCCCACCCTCCTCCCCACACCCACAGCCACACCCAGACACACACACACGCCTCTTTTTTTCTCTCCGGCATGTGACAGAGGAAGATTCAGAAGAAAGACACCGCAGCGCTTCTGTTTCTAGCCGATACTACATAAAAAATAATGTAAAATAACGCAGTAACGCATCATGTAGTAACGGTAACTGAGTTACTGAATATAAAAAAATAACGCGTTAGATTACTAGTTACCGGCGAAACTAACGGCGTTACAGTAACGCGTTACTTTGTAACGCGTCAGTCCCAACACTGGTCGTGAGTAAAGTGCTTTCACTTCAAACCGACTCTAAAACTCTTATTATCGAGCATGACTCCAAGGGACTTTTGTGGAAATGTTCATTGCTGCGTGGTGTTGTTTCCTAATTTGTGATTATTTCAAGCTGATCTGGTATGTGTAGCAGCAGTAGCTGAACTGAATGTGACAGTGTTTCATAATTACCACGGTCAGCTGAATAAGAAAAATACAGATATCAGTATCATTTGTCCAGAATCTTAACGGTCCAGGAGGACTAAACCAATTACGAACCGGTACCAAACAATACCAGTACTCGGTAAACATCCCTTCACGTGACAATGTTTTATTATCACATGTTGGGCCTGCCACATTTAAAATGTCTGTTTAGATTTTGAACACCTCGATCTGTGTCGTGTATGTGCGTACTTCACACCACTCCCGGTGTATACAGTCTTCTTCTTGTACTTTTCTTCACACCTCTTGTTGGCCATCCTTTGCATTAGGCGCTGTAGAAAAGTACTAAGGTCTCGGGAGGTCCAGTGAGTTCATGTCGTTTGTAATGTGACGTCCCGAATGACAACAGCTCGGACATGTTGTGAAAACTTTAGGCCTATACATTTGCCCAATATTTTGTCTGCAAATGGTATCTTTGACACATTTGATTTTAGAATAGAGGTTAAGTGCATATATTAGGGTTGTACGGTATACTGGTATTAGTATAGTACCGCGGTACTAATGAATCATTTTCCGTACTATACCGTTTCTAAAAACGTACCGGTCCCACACCCCCCCGCGCCCGCGTCACCATCACGTCGAGTCATTGCTGCTTTTACAAGCAGACGAGCATGTTGGGCGGCACACAATCACGGAGTACTTACAAGCAGACACAGTGTGTAGACAGAAAAGGGAGAACGGACGCATTTTGGCTTAAAAACTAACAATAAAGGTGAAGTTATAACACTGGAACGCCCTCAGGAAGAGGTGCTTTGAAAAATGGCTAGCTAACTAGCGGCTAACGTCCATCCGCCGTCTGCAGTGTTTTAGCGACTTCCAAATCACTAATCCTGGTCTCCATGGCGACAAATAAAGTACGTTTCTTACAAGTATCATCCCTGCAGGACGAGGAATAGCTAAACACGCTTCACTACACACCGTAGCTCACCGGCGTCAAAATGTAAACAAACGCCATTGGTGGATCTACACCTGACATCCACTGTAATGATATCAAGTACAGGCACGTATCTAGTCGATACTACTATGATTACGTCGATATTTTTTTGGCATCACAACATCTTCTTTCGTTTTTTAAAAGTGTATATTATGTTTATAAACTCAGGAAATATGTCCCTGGACACATGAGGACTTTGAATGTGACCAATGTATGATCCAGTATACTTGGTATCGGATTGATACCCAAATTTGTGGTATCATCCAAAAGTAATGTACAGTATCAAACAACAGAAGAATAAGTGATTATTACATTTTAACAGAAGTGTAGATAGAACATGTTAAAAGAGAAAGTAAGCCGATATTAACAGTAAATGAACAAGTAGATTAATAATAAATTTTCTATCACTTGCCCTTAACAATGTTGACAAAATAATAGAATGATAAATGACACAATATGTTACTGCATACGTCAGCAGACTAATTAGGAGCCTTTGTTTGTTTACTTATTACTAAAAGACAAGTTGTCTAGTATGTTCACTATTTTATTTAAGGACTTAACTGCAATAAGAATTTAATGTACCCTAAGATTTTTTGTAAACAATAAAGCCAATAATGTAATTTTTTGTGGTCCCCTTTATTTAGAAATGTACCGATGTGATTAAGTAGTAGCAAGATGATGTGTGTACTTTTATGTGTATAAATATATGTTGTGAATGGAGCATGCACAGCCAAGGAAAGCGCTAAATAGTTGATATCGCTGGGATCTTATCATGTGGGTGTGTGCATGTGATGGAGACTTGTGGTAGCACTGAGCGGTACCTCCTGCCGCTGCTTTCTTTGTTTGACAGTTTGTGCTTATGTTTGCGCGCGTGACAGAACAAAAGGTCACGAGGCAGAGTTTTGCGGTCCCTTCGACGTTTCAGTTCCACGACTGATACGTTGTTGAGAATGCTCACAGCCACCTACACAACGCACAAGAAATAAACACGTCCACTCCCCCTCGCTGCGCTCGCTCCCTCTCGGCTGATGAGAGAGTTGTTATGTTTGGCAGAGGGCCTGCTGCTCACTCCCAGTAGAAGCCAGATGATTGTTTTTGTCCAGCAAACTCTACCGATCCCGTTACTGGAACTGTGGATATGTCCAGAGAGTCCATCATTGCAGCACATCCTAAACATTTTCATAATTTGCATACGCCATAATAGGACATCCTTTTAGATTTGCTTTTTGCCACATCAGCACTATTTGTGCAGCAATGACAAACCAAACTACAAAATGTAGCCGCGAGAATGAGTTGTTTTAACAGGATGTGAAACTCAATTAACCTTTCAAATCTTGCAAAATAAATGCGTGGTATTTTTTCAGGGGGTTGTTTGGATTAAGTTTTGGTTAACAATATGAAAAGTTAGTCTAATTTGAACAGTTTTTACTTCTATTTAGAGTACATTTACCTTCATCTTCAGTGAAAGATTATTATTTTGTGTTTCAAAAAAAAAGTTCCTGGAGTGTGGTATGCAGACAAGGTTAAAAGCTGCTGTCTTCACAATATTGTTTTGTAAAAATAAAAACTGTACCATTTTAGCATGAGTTTTACATTGTTTTCTGGAATATTACAGTGTCTTAAGTTAGTTTTGCAAGATCATGTGAACAGGGACCATTTTGACAAAGTACGTAAAAAATTAAAAATGTTCCCCCTGTTAAAATTTAGTATAAAATTAGTATACATTTTCTTTATGATCAAACTTCAAAAGCAACACTGCGAATTATTTGCCACTTGCCAAGATTAAACATTTAGTTTCTAGAAATTTCCCTAATTTTAAGAGCTATTAACCTATTTTCAGTCATCGGACTATTCCTAATTTTAGCATGAGTAATTATATTTTTCTTTTTTAGTTTAAAAATGTTAAAATACAAAAAACAACTATTCAAATACAATGTTGTGTTTTTTCTCACATAGAAAATTGTGTTTAAAGATCCTGCAACATCTTGAGGATACTTAATTTAAGAATTGCAAGTTGAATAAGGCTTATATTCAAATATTTGTTTCTATCTTAAAAGTCCTGCAAATTTTTTAGAAATACAAATCTTAAATTAGGTTGTCTTATCAAGTACAATTATCCGTCCATGCAGCTAGTTAACTTCACTAGTTTTTAGTATTTTGTTCCCTGAATATATATGATATATTTATCTGTACAGCATACTTGCCAACCCTCCCGAATTTTCCGGGCGACCCACGAATTTCCCGAAAATCTCCCGGGACAACCATTCTCCCGAATTTCCGGACTTAAGGCACGCCCCCTCCAAATCTCCTGAATTTGGAGGTCCCAAGGTTGGCAAGTATGCTGTACAGTAATCTATTTATTTATATCTGCACCTTATTGCTCTTTTATCCTGCACTACCATGACCTAATGCAACAAAATGGCGTTCTTATATGTACTGTAAAGTTCAAATTTGAATGACAATAAAAAGGAAGTCTAAGTCTATGTCTGAAATCAAGTATTTTTATCTTATATTTTGACATTTTTTTTGCAGTGCAAAAAAATGAAAATATATACAGATTGGTCTTACAGGTTTCCTTTAAAACCTGCTATTGCAGGCTACTGGCCTGTTATATGTACTGCAGTTTGTTTTCTGTTATTTTGCAGGTCCTTATGAACAGAGAGTGACATTTTAATAAATGTTAAGTATAAAAATGTCCCCACACTAGACATGTATGCAAGAAAGAAGGCCACCGCCCATATACTGTAGGTAAGAATGCAGGTGGGGTTAAGTCTATTTTCTACTGCTTTCTCTTAAGCTGAACACTATTTCAGCTAACTTTGGGTGAGAGAGACATAGACTGAATACCAGTCAATCACAATGGAACTTAAAATGGCTGTAATTATGTGCATTTATTTTTAAATATGGCTCCTAATGAGAAAGTGCTGTAATGTTGTTGTGGCAACCAGCTTGACGGTGTTATGAGGGTTGCTATTAGCGTGTTCAATTTATAGTTTAAAAAAAGTGCCAGACTCTACGTACTTCTGTTGGGATGCTACATTACTTACAAGATGTTACTTGTACAATATTGCCTTAAAGTACTTGTGGCAGATGTCTAAGTTTGCAATCATTTAGAATTGAAATAAGGCACCAAAGATTCTTCATTTTTCAGTCTGGTATGGTTACTACTGTTTGAATCGGCACCGGTGCCTATGGGGAGGCTGGTTTCGGTGCATCCCTAGTCGTGATGCAACATCCATCACCCTTAAAGCGACTAGCGGTGGTATGCGGCTCCACTGCTCCGCAGGCCGCTGGGTCGTCTCAGCCAGCTGTCGAAAAAGGCATTTCTCCAAGCCGTGTCTACAGCACATAATTCATACAGATTGCCATTTATAATTGCAACAATAAATACTATTGTTTATAAATGTGTGTAAAACAGACACTGAACAAAAACAAACGCAAGACTTTTGTTTTTACTACCATTTTTCATGAGTTGAGCTCAAAGATGTAAAATTTTTACTATATACACAAAAGACCTATTCCTTTCAAATATTGTTCACAAATCTGTCTAAATCTGTTAGTGAGCACTTCTTCTTTGCCAAGATAATCCATTCCACCTCACAGGTGTGGCATATCAAGAAGCAGATTAAACAGCATGATTATTGCGCAGGTGTGCCTTAGGCTGCCCACAATATAAGGCCACTATGAAATGTTCAGTTTTATCACACAGCACAATGATGAACCACAGATGTCGCTGGTTTTGAGAGAGCTTGCAGTTGGTATGTTGACTGCAGGAATGTCCACCAGAGTTGTTGCCCGTGAATTGAATGTTCAATTTCTCTATCATTAGCTAGCTCCAAAGATCTGAGACCAGCCACCCGGACAGCTGCTGCAACAATTTCTGCACAAACTGTGAAAAACCGTCTCAGGGAAGCTCATCTACACGCTCGTCGTCCTCATCGGGGTCTCGACTTGACTGCAGTTTGTGGTCGTAATCGACTTGAGTGGGCGAATGCTCATATTCGATGGCGTCTGGCACGTTGGAGAGGTGTTCTCTTCACGTATGAATCCCGGTTTTCACTGTTCAGGGCAGATGGCAGCCAGCGTGTGTGGTGTCGTGTGGGAGAGCGGTTTGCTGATGTCAACGTTGTGAGTGGAGTGGCCCTTGGTGGGGTTAAGGTTATGTTATGGTCAGGTGTATGTTATGGACAACGAACGCAAGTGCAATTTATTATTTGATTATCTTGGCAAAGAAGAAGTGCTCACAAACACAGATTTAGACAGATTTGTGAACAATATTTGAGAGGAATAGGTCTTTTGTTTTTGTAGTGAAAGCTTTACATCTTTGAGTTCCACTGCAGAAAAAAAAGTGTTGCGTTTATAGTTTTTTAAAGTAGATATGTATGTATATATATTCTTGAATTATGATTAATCATGATTAATCACAGGTTATTTTTTGTTTGCATAGCAATCTTATATTAATAGATAATGTAATAAAGACATCCATAAACAAATTTACATAGTGCACCATTTACATCTGTATTTACTCTTCCTTAATTTAACCAGTTATTTCAATAAAAAAACCTTTTTACGAGGGGTGTGCAACTTTACCTTAAATGACGATTTGATATGAATCTAGATACATCGGTTACGGTACGATTCACTAACAACACTTTTTAACACATTGCGCTTTGATGCAAATGAAATATTTGCATGGTGAAGAAACAATTAAATGTATCAATTTATCAGCTCAGAACAGTGTCAATAAGTTTTTGTTATTTTTAAATACACACAGACAAAACAGGCGGTTCCTGTATTATGAACAAATAGGAGAACTAACAACTTCAGTGCATTGCAATCCCTAAACTTTAAGAAAAGAAGATGTAAACAAAAAAAATATTGGAAAAGCTACCAGGCTTTTACTGTTGTTTGCTCAGGTAACAACAATTAAATACAGAGAAAAGCAAGCGGTGCATCAAGTAAAGGTTTTATAACTAGGGATGTATATTGTTAAGATTTTATCGACGCGATATCCGTATTTATATTTTGTTATCGATACCGGTAATTATCGGTACCCTTATTGGTACAACATATAATTGGTGTAAATAAGGATGTGGGGAAAAAAAGCATTTTTGAATTATCTTTTTTTTATTAGGCCAAGAGGTTGTACAACATGATGTAACATCTCACTGCAGGGAAGTCTTTTATCATCACCTACTTTTTAAGTCTTAAAAAAGTCAACTATGTTTGCCAATGTAGTTATTATGTCATCAGCTTGTAAAGAGCACACATATCCATCACTGTGTTTCTATTCATTACAATTACACTCAGCTCGAAATATTATTTATGTATAGCATTCACCCTTAACATGATATATCATATTAATAAATATATCATATAAATCAATGCAATCGATAAGCTGGTTAGATGGGTGTGCTTTAGTATCAATAGAAATAGTTTTGTGTTTATGTTGCACACGGACGTATATGAGTGACGGACCAGAGGCTATATTGAGTGTGGACAGCTACCGACCATGTATGTGTCTGTGTAGTGTGAACAACAAACATAAAAAGTGATCAAGTGTATTGCTCAATTGTCCCCTTTGTAGAGTCAAGAGAAAGAACAAACTTATGCACATGTAAGCAAGATGTGTTTTGATGCCACGCAAACACGCTGATGGAGTGACGTCAGACGGTGATAAAAGACCTGCCAGCGGGTGCTATCTTGCTTCAAAGCAACTTTATGGATTATTGTATTACTTAAATGTTTCACTTATTTGTGTGGATTAATATTGTCGCACGGATTACTGGATGGCTGGGGGGAAGGTCGAAGAAATGCGCTAGCGGCGGTCGTGAGTTAAGTGGCGTTCACTTGAAACTGTTTAAGTATTTTTAGAGTGCGTGACTTTAAGGAACTTTTGAGGATAAATTGTGGTGTTACAAACTTTTTTCTGGTGTTGCTTCTTATTTGTGATTATTCCAAGCTGATTTGTTATGTGTATAAAGCGGCAACTGAACCGGATGTGACAGCGTGTCATAATTGTGACGGTCAGCTGAATTAAAAAAGGGCAGATAGCAGTATCATTAGTCCAGGGTCTTTATGGACCGACCCATTTAGGAACCGGAACTAAAAAAATACCGGTACTTGGTATACATTCCTACTTATAAAACCACACAAGTGCAAGCTACAATTAAGTGTCACAAATAAAATTAAATGGCAGCTTTATTGTAGAAGCTCAAATACTTTTCAAAGTGCCATTCTGCTGCTTACTGTGCAGCTAGGTATGTATCTTTAGCACAATGAACAGTGTAATAGATGGTGTGATTACAACCAGACAAACACTGATTTATTTATTAAGTCATTCATGGTAACGCAATATCTTTTTTTATTAATGTTGACAGCCCCCAATATATAACCCTAACATATATATATATATATATATATATATATATATATATATATATATATATATATATATATATATATATATATATATATATATATATATATGTAAAATTAACAGGTTATCTATATTAGGTCTGTCAAACGTTATATATATAAGCCCAATAATCACATCATTCATAGTTAACTTATAATTAATCAC
The DNA here is from genome assembly GCF_033978785.1 of Entelurus aequoreus. Lineage (NCBI taxonomy): Eukaryota > Metazoa > Chordata > Actinopteri > Syngnathiformes > Syngnathidae > Entelurus > Entelurus aequoreus. The sequence continues at coordinate 48,901,032 of NC_084733.1, read as the reverse complement.
AGATAGACATCATTTTTCATCATTAAAAAGTTAACCTTAGACAGATAATTTTCAAGTTGTATTTTATTTATTTAATTTAATTGTATTTATTTTAATTAATTTGCTTGAATGACGTGTGTTTTAAACATTATGCTTTTTAAACAGTTTAACACAAAAGTGGATGGCTGTGGGGAAGGTCCATGACACGCGCTAGCGGCGGTCGTGAATTAAGTGGCGTTCACTTGAAACTGTATAACTCTTTTTAGAATGCGTGACTTTAAGAAACTTTTGAGGATAAATTGTATTCCTCAACGGATGTACTAGCATTTCTTCAAGTATAATTATCACAGAACAACATTACAAAACATCTCTGACAAAGCATTATCGTAATGTAAAACATTTTTGTTTTTGTTAATGTAGTTAAACCGGATGTATAGTGTAGTGCATTTATTTTGAAGTTTGAAAAGTGTGTGATTGGTTTGAGAAAGTGTCTTGACATGCCGACAGTCTTTCACTTCTGTTGAGCTTTTATGCCATCTTACGTACTAAATCAACCACAGTAGCAATCTAAATGTTATGTTATTACTGCACTTTAACTTTAATCTGAACACGGAAGTGAAGCACCACCCACCTCTGAACGATGTGCGCAGTAGGCTTTGCTGCAGTGTTGTTGCTGCTTCTCACAGCGAAAAATAATAATTTTTTGTCGGGAGAACAGCTTGCCATGGCTTTGAACCTGATATTTCCACAAGGTAGCCTTTCCTCTGTCATTTTCTGCCCTCTTGTGGCTCATCAGTAACAAGTGAACTGCAGCCAAGTTACCCCCGCTAGGCCCGAGGGTCTAAGAGGGCGCGTGTTTTAATCGGCGCTAAAAACATGTGTGCCGTTATTGAAATTCATAGTTAACGCGCTATTATCGTGTTAACGTTGACAGCCCTAATATCTATATATATATATAGATGTATATATGTGTGTGTATAAAAGTAACAAGTTGACTCATGTGGAAATGTACGCAATAATCATGGACACACTTAGATTAAAGGCCTACTGAAACCCACTACTACCGACCACGCAGTCTGATAGTTTATATATCAATGATGAAATCTTAACATTATAACACATGCCAATACGGCCGGGTTAACTTATAAAGTGACATTTTAAATTTGCCGCTAAACTTCCGGTTCGAAACGCCTCTGAGGATGACGTATGCGCGTGACGTAGACCGGGGAACACGGGTATGCCTTCCACATTGAAGCCAATACGAAAAAGCTCTGTTTTCATTTCATAATTCCACAGTATTCTGGACATCTGTGTTCGTGAATCTGTTTCAATCATGTTCATTGCATTATGGAGAAGGAAGCTGAGCAAGCAAAGAAGAAAGTTGTCGGTGCGAAATGGACGTATTTTTCGAACGTAGTCAGCCACAACAGTACACAGCCGGCGCTTCTTTGTTTACATTCCCGAAAGATGCAGTCAAGATGGAAGAACTCGGATAACAGAGACTCTAACCAGGAGGACTTTTGACTTCGATACCCAGACGCCTGTAGAGAACTGGGACAACACAGACTCTTACCAGGATTACTTTGATTTGGATGACAAAGACGCAGACGTGCTACTGTGAGTATGCAGCTTTGGCTTCTAAACATTTGATCGCTTGACCGTATGTGCGCAACTTTTTTTTGCGTATGTACGTAACTTTTTTTTTAAATATATAAGCTTTATGAACCTTGGGTTAGGTGAACGGTCTTTTGGGCTGAGTGATTGTGTGTGTTGATCAGGTGTTTGAATTGTATTGGCGTGTTCTATGGAGCTAGGAGCTAGCATAGGAGCTAGGAGCTAGCATAACACGTACCGTACCGTACATGCGCGTCACGTACGTAACTTTTTAAAAATATATAAGCTTTATGAACCTTGGGTTAGGTGAACGGTCTTTTGGGCTGAGTGATTGTGTGTGTTGATCAGGTGTTTCAATTGTATTGGCGTGTTCTATGGAGCTAGGAGCTAGCATAGGAGCTAGGAGCTAGCATAACACGTACCGTACCGTACGTGCGCGTCAGGTACGTAACTTTTTAAAAATATATAAGCTTTATGAACCTTGGGTTAGGTGAACGGTCTTTTGGGCTGAGTGATTGTGTGTGTTGATCAGGTGTTTGAATTGTATTGGCGTGTTCTATGGAGCTAGGAGCTAGCATAGGAGCTAGGAGCTAGCATAACACGTACCGTACCGTACGTGCGCGTCACGTACGTAACTTTTTAAAAATATATAAGCTTTATGAACCTTGGGTTAGGTGAACGGTCTTTTGGGCTGAGTGATTGTGTGTGTTGATCAGGTGTTTGAATTGTATTGGCGTGTTCTATGGAGCTAGGAGCTAGCAGAGGAGCTAGGAGCTAGCATAACAAACACGCAGGTGTTATTATGCAGGATTAATTTGTGGCATATTAAATATAAGCCTGGTTGTGTTGTGGCTAATAGAGTATATATATGTCTTGTGTTTATTTACTGTTGTAGTCATTCCCAGCTGAATATCAGGTACCGTGAGTATGCAGCCTTGGCTGCTAAACATTTGATAACTTGACCGTATGTGCGCGTCACGTACGTAACTTTTTAAAAATATATACGCTTTATGAACCTTGGGTTAGGTGAACGGTCTTTTGGGCTGAGTGATTGTGTGTGTTGATCAGGTGTTTGAATTGTATTGGCGTGTTCTATGGAGCTAGGAGCTAGCAGAGGAGCTAGGAGCTAGCATAACAAACACGCAGGTGTTTTTATGCAGGATTAATTTGTGGCATGTTAAATATAAGCCTGGTTGTGTTGTGGCTAATAGAGTATATATATGTCTTGTGTTTATTTACTGTTGTAGTCATTCCCAGCTGAATATCAGGTCACCCCCGGCTCTCACAGCATCTTCCCTATCTGAATAGCTTCAACTCCCCACTAGTCCTTCACTTGCACTTTACTCATCCACAAATCTTTCATCCTCGCTCAAATTAATGGGGAAATTGTCGCTTTCTCGGTCCGAATCTCTCTCACTTCATGCGGCCATCATTGTAAACAATAGGGAACTTTGCGTATATGTTCAACTGACTACGTCACGCTACTTCCGGTAGGGGCAAGCCTTTTTTTTATCAGATACCAAAAGTTGCAATCTTTATCGTCGTTGTTCTATACTAAATCCTTTCAGGAAAAATATGGCAATATCGCGAAATGATCAAGTATGACACATAGAATAGATCTGCTATCCCCGTTTAAATAAAAAAAATTCATTTCAGTAGGCCTTTAATTATGCAATTTATTTTGACCGTACACATTTTCTTTACCTTAACCATTATACGGTCAGTGATCCGATCAACACATACATCAGTACACAAATGAATGAACAGACTCTGACTGGTGTGCTCGCTGGCAAATTTCATTCCAAAATACAGCCTGAAAGAACTTTAGATTAAACTGTTTCCAACATTTGTTTGAAATAAATTACATGCATTCAAGTAAAACGTTTGAAAACGTTCCTGGATGACATTATGACAATAAAATTGCATTTGTGTACAAATACTGGGTTCTTTTCTTAAGCAAATTTTAATTATGCAAGCGAGTAATCACCTGTGATTAATCATGATTAATCCAAATTCTAAAATTAATCTAATTTGAAAAATAAATCATTGACAGCCATTGTTTTTTTTCCATAGTCATTAATGGTGTAATCTTGTATGTTATATATTAAACAGCAAATGGCGCTTACAGCACATTGTAGTTTACCACTCACACATGCACACACCTGTCACACACGTGTGCGTATGGGTATGTGTGTCCGTATGTGTGTGTATTTTTAGCTGACAAACGAAGCAGCTGTTAGCCATTAGTCATACCAGCATCCACTCCTTCTCACTCTCTGACCAAGTGTTTTTCTTTGCTAGCCGCTGGAGCGCCGCTCACTGAATGGTTGTGTTGGCCTAACCTTGGCGGAGTGTTTTTTTCTGCAACTCATTTGAAAATGTGTCTCTGGTTTAATGAGTTGTCGCAATCATGTTGCAGATTGTATCCTTTTTGTTATGATGGAGAAGCTGCACAGGACTTGTTGATGAATGTTTCATTTGTCTCTTGTATGTGAAAGTGAAAGTATGTCATGAAGAAGCGCGGTGTAAGGTATAGCAAAAAAATTATTAACCAAAACGAGAGTGAACAAAGTAAACATGTTTTACACTCACAGAGCCAACAAAAGCCATCATCTTATTTCCTGAGCTGCCAGGATCAAGACTTCGAGGTGAGGCTGAAACCTAATCGTGTGTGTAGCTGTGAAAACAACCCTAGTGAGCGGTAGACTTTCTTCATTGGATGGTCAGAGATCAACTTAAGGTTGTTCCATCCCAAAAGGCAAAAAAAAAAGAACTTTGTTACCTTTAATTAAGACAGCATTAATGACTTCCTTCCGGGCTTGGATATAAACATTCAGTTAGTATTTTACTGAGCGCAATTATCCCAGCGGTTGTGATTACCTCAGACTGGAGCATGTGCTGGCTTCCTGGCTAGGAAGACATCAGCTTGTTTGGATTAACTTGGATGAGAGAGAGAGGGAGAGAGAGAGAGAGAGAGAGAGAGAGAGAGAGAGAGAGAGAGAGAGAGAGAGAGAGAGAGAGAGAGAGAGAGAGAGAGAGAGAGAGAGAGAGAGAGAGAGAGATGCACAAAAAATCGATTCACATCAAAACCCCTAACCCTCCCGTTTCTAAATCTGCTTGTCCCTCTATTAAAAAAAATGTTTTTATAATTTTTTTATAACAATCTATTTTTTTAAATATGTTTTGAGGCCGGCAGCACGGTGGGCCAGGTGTTGGTGCATGTGCCTCACAATACGAAGGTCCTGAGTAGTCCTGGGTTCAATCCCAGGCTCGGGATCTTTCTGTGTGGATTTTGCATGTTCTCCCCGTGACTGCGTGGGTTCCCTCCGGGTACTCCGGCTTCCTCCCACCTCCAAAGACATGCACCTGGGAATAGGTTGATTGGCAACACTAAATTGGCCCTAGTGTGTGAATGCGAGTGTGAATGTTGTCTGTCTATCTGTGTTGGCCCTGCGATGAGGTGGTGACTTGTCCAGGGTGTACCCCGCCTTCCGCCTGAATGCAGCTGAGATAGGCTCCAGCCCCCCCCGCGACCCCAAAAGGGACAAGCGGTGGCAAATGGATGGATGGATGTTTTGAGGCCGTCTCCACGCAACCAAAATAAGCTTTTCTAACATGTATCCTGTTTTGACAGAGTTTCATTATAATTGTTTTACAAAATAATACATTGTGAGAATTAGTTTAAATGGAGAATCATGTTGAATCGAGAATCGATACTGAATTGAATCGTCAACCCAGATGTCAAAATTGGATCGGATTGTTAGGTTCCCAAAAACCTCTAATGATCACCAACAAACAATAAAGGACCCATCGCGTCCAGATGACTGAAATTTGACTTATAGGTTCTATTTATGTATTTTTTGCTCCTGAAAATGAATGTGTCATTAATTTCCCATAATATTAGTTAGTTTTTAAAACTAACTGCACTTGGAACGTACCCTTTGGGCCTAGGGCCAATGACAAACGAGTCACAGATCCGAGATGGCCCCTTTTCCGCACTTTGGGAACCCCAACTGTAAAAGCTAACATTTTATGGCCACTATAGTCTCAGTACTGTACTATATTTGTTTATTCTATGTCACATATGGGACGCAAGTCACATGGTTGTCTTACTTCAGTGCAGGAAGTTGTGAAATTAGCTATTAAATTAGCTGTTCAGCTGGCGGGTTTTTCCTGTGTGATATTGAGGGGATGAACGGGGAAGTCTTTCTTTAGCTGCCACTTTGTTTTAGCATATATTACTGTCTTTGCACATGTCAATCACTATGTTTCCATGCACTAAATTAGTCTGATTTCTCAAATAGTTAATTTTTTTGTATTTTCGCACCTACAAGTAAAGTCCCAGTGTCCATGCAAACTCTCTAATGCGACTATTGGTCATACGCAGTGTGCCTCCTGTACACAGGGGGACGCTTACTTCCATTTTTAGCGCGGATAAATGTATTCCTTTTCCAGTTGACCTATGACGTCGCATTAGGCATCGGCGGCCCCTTACAAGTAAACAGCATAGCTCTGTAGAACCGTCAGCTGTAATATTGGCACAGATTACAAATATTACGTCTTTAATTGATAGACTGATGTGATAATTTTGTATTGTGCTACGAAAATGACGCTACTACCAAGAATGTATCTGAGCGTATGCAGGAAAGAAAAGACCGGCGGCAGAGAGTTTTTTCCAAGGAATTTTCGGACGGAGAATAATGGAAACAAAACTTTCGAATGTCTCGGAGTTCATTCATAAGAGTCTGTGGATTGATGGAAGTAAAAAGCAAAATAAAAGGGAGTAATGTTTATGTATTGCATTGCACGTAGCCCGAATAAAATGTTGGATGTAAAAGTATAGATATGTAAATTATGTTCAAGTGCTCATATTATGACATTGATTAAATTACCTTTTATCAATGTGTTTATTTCAATCAATCAATCAATGTTTATTTATATAGCCCTAAATCACAAGTGTCTCAAAGGGCTGCACAAGCCACAACGACATCCTCGGTACAGAGCCCACATACGGGCAAGGAAAAACTCACCTCAGTGGGACGTCGATGTGAATGACTATGAGAAACCTTGGAGAGGACCGCATAGGTGGGTAACCCCCCCCTCTAGGGGAGACCGAAAGCAATGGATGTCGAGTGGGTCTGACATAATATTGTGAAAGTCCAGTCCACAGTGGATCCAACACATCAGCGAGAGTCCAGTCCATAGTGGGGCCAGCAGGAAACCGTCCCGAGCGGACACGGGTCAGCAGCTCAGAGATGTCCCCAACCGATGCACAGGCTAGCGGTCCACCCGGGGTCCCGACTCTGGACAGCAAGCACTTCATCCATGGCCACCGGACCTGTGCAACCCCCCCTCCAAGGAAGAGGGGAGCAGAAGAGAGAAGAAAAGAAACGGCAGATCAACTGGTCTAAAAAGGGGGTCTATTTAAAGGCTAGAGTATACAAATGAGTTTTAAGATGGGACTTAAATGCTTCTACTGAGGAGAGCATTCCATAGTACTGGAGCCCGAACAGAAAACGCTCTATAGCCCGCAGACTTTTTTTTGGCTCTGGGAATCACTAATAAACCGGAGTTCTTTGAACGCAGATTTCTTGTCGGGACATATGGTACAATACAATCGGCGAGATAGGCTGGAGCTAAACCGTGTAGTATTTTATACGTAAGTAGTAAAACCTTAAAGTCGCATCTTAAGTGCACAGGAAGCCAGTACAGGTGAGCCAGTATAGGCGTAATATGATCAAACTTTCTTGTTTTTGTCAAAAGTCTAGCAGCTGCATTTTGTACCAACTGTAATCTTTTAATGCTAGACATAGGGAGACCCGAAAATAATACGTTACAGTAATCGAGACGAGACGTAACGAACGCATGAATAATGATCTCAGCGTCGCTAGTGGACAAGATGGACCAAATTTTAGCGATATTACGGAGATGTAAGAAGGCCGTTTTAGTAACACTCTTAATGTGTGACTCAAACGAGAGAGTTGGGTCGAAGATAATACCCAGATTCTTTACCGAGTCGCCTTGTGTAATTGTTTGGTTGTCAAATGTTAAGGTGGCATTATTAAATAGATGTCGATGTCTAGCAGGACCGATAATCAGCATTTCCGTTTTCTTAGCGTTGAGTTGCAAAAAGTTAGCGGACATCCATTGTTTAATTTCATTAAGACACGCCTCCAGCTGACTACAATCCGGCGTGTTGGTCAGCTTTAGGGGCATGTAGAGTTGGGTGTCATCAGCATAACAGTGAAAGCTAACACCGTATTTGCGTATGATGTCACCCAGCCGCAGCATGTAAATACTAAAGAGTGCAGGGCCAAGAACCGAACCCTGGGGGACTCCGCACGTTACCTTGACATAGTCCGAGGTCACATTGTTATGGGAGACGCACTGCATCCTGTCAGTAAGATAAGAGTTAAACCATGACAATGCTAAGTCTGACATACCAACACGTGTTTTGATACGCTCTCATAAAATATTATGATCGACGGTATCGAAAGCGGCGCTAAGATCAAGAAGCAGCAACATAGATGACGCATCAGAATCCATCGTTAGCAGTAGATCATTAGTCACTTTTGCGAGGGCTGTCTCCGTAGAGTGATTTGCCCTGAAACCGGATTGAAAAGGTTCACAGAGATTGTTAGTCACTAAGTGTTCATTTAGCTGCTGTGCAACAATTTTTTCGAAAATTTTCGAAATAAACGGAAGGTGGGACACCGGCCGGTAGTTTACCATGAGGTCAGGATCGAGGTTAGTTCTTTTGAGTAGAGGATGAATAACTGCTTTTTTGAATGCTAGGGGAACAGTGATAAGTGATAAGTGATAAGTTTATAATAGTTTATAATATTTAACACTGATGGACCTAATAATACAAACAGTTCCTTGATAAGTTTCCCAGGAAGTGGGTCAAGTAAACATGTTGTTTGTTTTATCCCACTTACACGCCGTAATAATTCCTCTAATGTTATTTCATCAAAAATAGAGAGACTATTTTGGAGGGCGGTATCCGTCGTATATACAGTCGTATTTGTGTTAATAGAACCCAGTTGTAGCTGGGATGCGTTGTCTTTAATCTCCTTTTTAATGAGTTCAATTTTCTTATTAAAGAAATTCATAAAGTTCTCTGCCGAGTGGGTAGAGCTACTGGGAGGAGTCCCTTGTTGGGTTAGCGATGCTACTGTACTAAACTGAAATTTAGGATCGTTTTTGTTGAGGCGGATGAGATTTGAGTAGTATTTAGCTTTAGCTAAGGTAAGCATGCGTTTATAAGTTATTAAACTATCATTCCATGCTTGATGGAAAACCTCAAGTTTAGTCGCGCGCCATTTGCGTTCCAGCTTTCTACATGATAATTTATGAGCTCTAATTTCTTCTGTAAACCATGGAGTGCGCCTTTTAGGGGCCCTTTTTTTGCTTTAGCGGTGCTATACTATCAATAATTTCACGCAGGGCATTGTCAAAGTTGTTAGTGAGGTTATCAAAAGAGCCGACATAATTTGGGAATGGTGCCATTACCGAAGGCAGTAGGTCAGCAAGAGTCATCGTTGTGGCAGCATTAATGTTGCGGCCACTATAGCAGTTATTATTATTATTATTATTATTAGCTTGTTGACAATGAGTCAAAACTTCAAATTTTATAAGGTAATGATCGGACATTACTTTAGTACATGGAAGTATCATAACTTTGGAGGTGGTGACACCCCTGACAAGCACTAGATCTATTGTATTACCGTTGCGATGCGTGGGTTCATGTATTATTTGTGTAAGACCACAGCTATCAATTATGGTCTGGAGCGCCACGCACTGAGGGTCCGATGGGGTATTCATATGGATATTAAAAGTCCCCCATTATGATTATATTGTCGGCGTGCGTCACAAGATCAGCAACGAACTCTGAGAATTCACTGATAAAGTCCGAATAGGGCCCAGGGGGGCGGTAGATAACAGCCAGGTCGAGAGGTAGCGGTGTGACAGACCTCATAGTAAGCACCTCAAACGATTTATATTTATTGTTTAGGTTAAGGGTAAGGTTAAAATTTTCATTGTATATTAGTGCGACACCCCCTCCCCTTTTAAGAGGACGGGCAACATGCGCATTTGTATAGTTAGGAGGAGATGCCTCATTTAGCGCAAAAAATGTGTCTGGTTTGAGCCAGGTTTCGCTAAGACCAATGACGTTAAGATTGTTGTCTCTAATGACCTCATTAACTAATAACGCCTTGGGAGACAATGATCTTATGTTTAAAAAGCCCATATTATAGGTATTGGGCTGTTTTGACGAGTTTTTGTTAAGATTATCCGTAATAGCAATATTAACAATGTTGCTTTTATTATGCGTAGTGCACTTTAAATAGTTTCGACCATATCTAGGAATTGATATAACGGGAATTTTCCGATTGTTTGCTTGGTGCTGCAATACACTGGACATATCATAATTTGCCACCTCAGTAGAATGCATGTCCACCTCTGACACAGTCACAACAGAAAAAACATTATGTGAATTGTGTATTATTCTAAGAGAATTGCTATGCGTACATGGATTATCCAGCCTGGCGCTGGCTAGTTCTAGCTTAACTGACTCCTCACCCGGACTAACAGACTCTGTAATTGTCTGTGACTAGGCTTGCTCTAGTGTAGTCAGTCAAGTGAGACTTAAACAGTAGTCTATGTTTCTAGACAGGATAATGGTGCCTTCCTGGTTAGGGTGAAGGCCGTCTCTCATCAGCAAGCCTGGTTTTCCCCAGAAAGAGGGCCAGTTATCAATAAACGTTAGTCCCTGTTGTCTACAGAAGATTGCCAGCCACTTGTTAAGCGAGACTAATCTGCTATATCTCTCATCATTGCCTCTCGCAGGCAGGGGGCCAGAGACAATTACTCAATGCCTGGACATCTTTCTGGCGAGATCACAAGTCCTGGCTATGTTTCTCTTTGTAATCTCTGACTGTCTCATCCTAGTGTCATTGGAGCCAACGTGTACAACTATATTCGCATAACTAGTGGTGCGATTAGCCTGTCGTACGTGTTTACTAGGCCTGTTGTGAGTTAGCTCCCTAAGATTAGCTTCAATGTCAGGTGTTCTGGCCCCGGGGATACACTTTATTGTGGCTGGTTTGCTAAGCTTTATGTTGCTAAGCTTTATGTTTCGGGTGATGGAGTCCCCTATGACTAAGGTGTGGTGCCCGGTAGACTGGGGTGTAGGACTAGCTAAGGAGCTAAATCTGTTATGCGTCTCAACCGGTACACCGTAGCTTGTAGGCCGCTTAGGACTGCTACAAGCTGGGCTAGTTAGCTCGCTACAGCTAACGCTAGCAGATCTGTCCGCAACATCTAATGTTACGCCATTACTCTGCTCTAACTGGCGGACACGGCCCTCTAGCAGAGCCAACCTCTCCGTGAGTATGGTGCAAGACGCACAGGAAGCCATTACTCACAGTATTTTCTGTCACCGAGTGAAGTTCCTGCTGTCCTCAGGGAAGTGGTCGCGGTCTGCGGGAGTAGCTTCCTACTTACCTCCTGACCGGCGCTGCCTTTCTCCGCGCTAGCTTAGCAGCTAGCTAGCTGAGGAAGAGGTGGTGAGACAGAGATCGGGTGATTTGCAAGTTAAATAGTACCACTAAATATGTTTGAGAAGTAGTAAAGAAAGCTGTAGAACAATGAAAAGCACACAGATAGAGCGATACTTAGCCTTTTTCACAACAGCGAACAGACGGTGAGCAGTCACGCCAATTTGTGTCATCACACATTTTTTTACATTTAAACCAGGCTTTTATTGATTTTTGAATGTAGCAAAGCCAGAGGATTCTTTTACTGCGGTAGATAGAATGTTCCACAAAAAGCATCCCTTGTGAGAAAAAAATTGTTGCAGCGCCATGATTTTTGTGCACGTCATGCAATGCGCGTTTGCGACACGAGTGGTTGAAGTATGTCGCAGTACCTAAGGGTGTGTGGCCGTGGTGTCAAGAGCCCCGGGATGAGAGGCTGAAGAGAGAGAGGTGAGGTGTGCGGGCGTGTTCAGGGGTTAAAATGCGTGCCTGTTGACAAGTTTGTTGGTCACTCTCCAGCCGGCGGTGTCACTGATGTCCAATCATCCATCCATTGACCGGTAGGGTCCTTAAAATTGACGGGTTGGTGACCGCTGGTGTTGATAAAGGGATGTTAAATTATTGTTTTGATCACTTAATCGCATGTTTTGTCACCCTGGTCCATGATGACTGCAAAACTGACATGGTTAAAATTATGAGCAAAACAGAAACATAATTAAGACATAAACAAATAAAATAACTTATGCTCTTCCATAGACACCATAATGATTCCTCATGCTCTTTCAGCATTTTTTCAAGCATTTTGAGGAAACATCAGTAGAAGAGGACGCAAAATAGAATACTAGCGGCGTACCTTATTTTTCTCTCGTTTTTGAGCGCTGAGTATGCTCTTTTTTCTTTGTCTTTCTCCTGGAGGTTCTGACTCAGTTTTTCTCCCCTTGAGGGTGCTCCTGATTTTCAAGATTGCATTTTGAGTCTTGTATATTTTTTCTATCCAAACTCCGACCAAAACCCTTCTTCTTTGAAGTCAAAATCAATAAACAGATCGCTGCAAATTAAACCCGTCTTACTTTGTCTGTAAGCCAATTTGACTGGAGAGGTTCATTCTTTCATCATATTCCCAACATTAGGAAATGTTTCTATAGTTGTATTGCTACAACCTGCAACAATGCATATTTGATCATTCCTTCAAATTCTGCACGAAAATAATGTAATTTGGGATGAGTATGCTACCAAAACACGTAATATGACATTGCTTCCAGTCCTCTGTAGAGGACATCAGCAGGCTAATAAAGGCCCGCCCACATTTTGGAGAGAAAAGTGTGTTCTGAGAAGAAGCAGATGATATTCATTGAATTAAAGAAGTAAATTATGCAGGCTGGCAGGTCACTCACAGCAGTGGTAATGTTAGCGTCGTGTTTAATATGAACGACAGTGACATATATGAAAGGGTTTTCATAGCATCGTGAAGGCCTCCAAGTCCAGGCAGTAGTGTCGGGAGAGGATTTGTGCAGTAGTCATTGTGTACATGCACACATTACCCTCCTCTTCTACGCTTTCCAGCTTCTCTGCTTTGGTCCTGTCAGTAGCTAACGCAGCCTGCAAGCTAGATACCGGCGTCGGATATTAGTGGATGCAGCCAGCTTTCGAAAATGATCATAAACTCGTAAGCCGAGGTATTAAATATAAGGGTATTGTTTACATTCTAACCGATACCAGTATCAAATCACAACTTTAAAAACAGTGCTGGTTCATACCATGCCTGAAAAAAACCCCTTAAATAATAGAAAACATTAAACAAATTATAATTTGAAAAATGCTAGTTTATTTTGATAGAATGCAAACATAAAAACCATATATAAGTAAAAGTTTGTATACTTAGAACACAATATACATCGCTATACAGTACTGTACATCAAACAAACATAATAGAGGTGGATGGATCAACTTTCTATTTAATAACAAAGCCAGCTGTCCTCATTTGCATCTGCCCTACCGACACACATGCACACACACTGTCACTAACCATGTGGTACATTCACAGTTTGAAATAACACAACTCACAACACAACTTTAACAGCCAGGTCGCGACAATGATTACGAATAAAACAAAAAAATCTACATTACCTTCCTGGGTAATTTTCTTGGTGTGCAGCAGAAGAAAGGGGGGTGGCAGTGGCGAGAACACTGTGACTAATTCCAGTATGTTTCAAACCACACATCACGTGTCCATTGCTTTCTTTGGTTTCATATTCAGCTAGCAGAACTATAAAAATTTTGTAAAATGCTAAGAAAAACACTTGAAAAGCACAAAAAGTAGTATTGTAGTTAATAGCAGCACTGTACTGACTGAATGAGCATTGGAGATCGATCAGCTCGCCAACAATAGATGTACTGCTGGATGCAAAATGGCTGTGCTTTAAAGGCACACAATGGATGGATGAAACATTGGTACACTGAGACAAGATTCATACACCTAAGCATATTTTATTCTGTCTGTGGTTCGTAAATCGAAAAGTTTGTACACTGAAGGGTTTGTAAATTGAGGTTCCACTGTACTCTGATCACATTTGATTGGTATTGTAGCGTATATGCATATACTGTATTCTACAAGCTCTCTATTATCACACAAATTAACCTATCAACCTGTCCAAGTACTCTACTAAAGTACTGAACGTAATCTTACACTACGAGGACGCATTCAAGTAAAAATACCCTCAAAGCTTCAGTCAGGGACATTGAACAAATTTGTTATTGTCATAACTGGGTTCTTGGGTTTTGCTTCTCCGGAAGGCAAAGGAAAATTGGCCCGTGCGAGGCGTGAATTTAAATACATGTTTATTTAACAATAAAAAAGGAATAAACAAAAGGCGCTCACAGTGGAGGTAGAAAACTTGACTATACAAAACAAAAGACTTGCACGAGGGCGGAAATACAAAACTTGGGTAGAAACACAAAACTTGCACAAAGGCAGAAACTATGAACAATAAAACAAAAACACTAACTGTGGCATAAATGAACAAAACTTACTTGGCAAAGAACTGTGACATGACATGAAGTGGAGGGATCAAAAAGTGTGAGGACGCCAGGACGAACAACAGAAACAGACAGATTTAAATAGTGACGTGATCAGTGAAAACAGGTGCGTGACAAGACAGGTGAACAGGTGCGTGACATGACAGGTGAAAACTAATGGGTGACCATGGAAACCAAACCAAACAAGGAAGTGCAACCAGGAACTAAAAAGAGCCCAAAACCCAAGCAAAACAAAAACATGATTAACACAGACATGACAGAGCCCCCCCCTTACGGACAGATCCCAGATGTCCCAACACAAAAAAATGAACAAGAGTCATGGGGGGGCGGGAGGGGGACATGGCGGTGGGTCGCCAGGCCAAGTGGCCCCGAATCCACCGAGGCATAGTCATGTGGCGGCGGCGAGTGGAACGCCGCCACCACCGGCGAGGTGGGCGACCCGGGAAGGGCCACATGCGTGGCCGACGAAGAGGTGGGCGCACTTGGCGTGGCGGACGACCAGGCAGTGGCCACCTTCGTGGCAGACGAGGAGGCAGGCGCGTCGTCATCATGGCAGGCGGCGAAGCTTGGCGTGGCGCGTCAGGCGGCGAAGCTTGGCGTGGCGCGTCAGGCGGCGAAGCTTGGCGTGGCGGGTCTTGGTCTTGGCGGGGGTCTTGGTCTTGGCGGGGGTCTTGGTCTTGGTCTTGGCGAGGGTCTGGGTCTTGGTCTTGGCATGGTTGGTCTTGGACTTGGTCTTGGTCTTGGCATGGTTGGTCTTGGACTTGGCGTGGTTGGTCTTGGTCTTGGACTTGGCGTGGTTGGTCTTGGCGTGGTTGGTCTTGGCGTGGTTGGTCTTGGCGTGGCGGTGCTTGGACTTGGTCTTGGTGTGGCGGTGCTTGGACTTGGTCTTGGTGTGGCGGTGCTTGGCTTTGTCCTGGAGCTGCGACTGGCGGCGCTTGGTTTTGTCGTGGAGCTGCGACTGGCGGCACTGGGCGTCGTGGAGCTGCGACTGGCGGCACTGGGCGTCGTGAAGCTGCGACTGGCGGCACTGGGCGTCGTGAAGCTGCGACTGGCGGCACTGGGCGTCGTGAAGCTGCGACTGGCGGCGCTTGGCGTGGAGCAGGTACTGGCGGCGCTTGGCGTGGAGCAGGTACTGGCGGCGCTTGGCGTGGAGCAGGTACTGGCGGCGCTTGGCGTGGAGCAGGTACTGGTGGCGCTTGGCGTGGTGGGGCTTGGCGTGGAGCTGGGCGTGGAGCAGGTGGATCTTGGAATGGTTGAAAAACTGGTGGTGGTGGCCGTGCTGGTGGCTGTGGTTTGGCAGGTCGAAAGACAGGTGGTGGTGGCCGAGCTGGAGGCTGTGGCTTGGCGTGACGATGCTGAGCCACCCCACCTGAACATTTCCCAGCCCTAGCCCCCCCCTCAAGGAGCGGATCCCAGACGCGCTCCCCGCGGTCTGGAACCGTCTTTTGGGGTGGGTGGAGGGAGGTCAGGAGGGGGGCTAAATCCTCCCCTCTAAATTGTCCAAAAAGTCTTTCTCCTTGTACCTGGGATCTTGTGGGTGAAAAAAAAAAGTGTGACTTGGGCGTGGCTTCAGTCCTGGGGGGCGGGGCATGAAAACTGGGTGACTGTGACTGACAGGATCTAATTTGTAAAAACATGTCCTGATAATGTCTTATAATGTTTTTACAGTCTTTTGCTGGAGGTGAGTGATCAAAAGAAAAAGTCTTGAAAAAAAAATCCTGGTCTGTGATGTCATCAGGGCGAAGCCGGGCTGGCTGCTGCTTGCTTCCGCCCGAAGGGGGAGGGGCTTGTGGGAGCGGCGTGTCCTGCCGGCTCGCGGAAGTCTTCCCTCGTCCTTGGCGACGCTTCCGGGACGGGAACGACGCGCCGATCGGCACCAGCTTGCCTCCATTCCCCCACATCATCCCCCTGCGCTCCCTGGGGGAAAAGCGCAGCGTCTCAGTCTCCATCGCGAGCAGCACCTCCCAAGAAGCCTCGTCAATAACGTCCAATTTTCTTGCGGAGAAACTCTTCTGCTGGCGTCCTACTGTCATAACTGGGTTCTTGGGTTTTGCTTCTCCGGAAGGCAAAGGAAAATTGGCCCGTGCGAGGCGTGAATTTAAATACATGTTTATTTAACAATAAAAAAGGAATAAACAAAAGGCGCTCACAGTGGAGGTAGAAAACTTGCCTATACAAAACAAAAGACTTGCACGAGGGCGGAAATACAAAACTTGGGTAGAAACACAAAACTTGCACAAAGGCAGAAACTATGAACAATAAAACAAAAACACTAACTGTGGCATAAATGAACAAAACTTACTTGGCAAAGAACTGTGACATGACATGAAGTGGAGGGGTCAAAAAGTGTGAGGACGCCAGGACGAACAACAGAAACAGACAGATTTAAATAGTGACGTGATCAGTGAAAACAGGTGCGTGACAAGACAGGTGAACAGGTGCGTGACATGACAGGTGAAAACTAATGGGTGACCATGGAAACCAAACCAAACAAGGAAGTGCAACCAGGAACTAAAAAGAGCCCAAAACCCAAGCAAAACAAAAACATGATTAACACAGACATGACAGTTATGGGGCCAAATTTCCAGAAAACTAAGTACCGGGTGGCCAAATTTCTACCTTTACTATTAGTCTTAGTCTTATTTTTGTATATACCAGAGAACCAGCGTCCTCTACAGTAAACATTTGATTTTGGTCTATTTATTTTGCACTCTGCCGTTTTTAAGGACCTTGTGCAAAAAAGCAAGCCGAAGATCATCTCTGTGACAGAACTCTTGTGTTTTTGAAGAATCTGCTGCAAAAATGTGAGTCCCTCACAAATTTAACTGAACTCGCGGGCCACCAGTTGAATAGCCCAAATGATGAAAAAGAGAGGACCTGAAATGGAACCTTGAGGAACACCACTAATATAACTAAAGAAGTTGAACAAATGCATACTGTCTGCATCTGAAGTAAACAAGCTACAGCAAAACCTGAGAGAAAAAAAATGCCAAAAAAGGTAAGGACTTAAAGGGTTGCCTTAATGAACACCTCGGTTATGTAAATCACAAGTTTGGACCCCAGTGTTCTATGTTAAAATGTCAATGTAAGGATCAGCCAATGTGGTTACACTGGTGCAAGTTCCTCTAAACAACAGGAGCACTCTTGTGTTTTTAGGAATTTTCTGCAAAAATATTTGTGTTTCAAGTTTTGAAATAAACTCGGGGGCCAGTAAGGTGTCATTTCTGGGCCGGTTCTGGCCCTCGGGCCACCAGTTGAATAGCCCTGGCTTAGGTACTTGATTGAACTACTGTACTGGCAGTATATCCATGCAGGCCTGTGGGCATTGAGTGATTGAGGTCAGTTTTTGGATCAAGCAGTGGAAAGGTGTTTGTAGCGCTATACTTGATAAAGGGACAACTTGGATAGTGGGTGTTATATGGATAGCTGGAGGTTGAATGAATGTTGTTGGTGGATGCGGATGAGTTTAAGCCGTGCAGATGAAGTCCCACTCTCTACGGGGGATTTCCAAGCATGATTTACCCACAGAGTCCCCAAAGGTCAAATCATTAACCCCTTATTGATAATTCTGAGAAGTTGATCCCTCAGGCGTCAACACTTTGCCAAACAGACAGGCACCCCCCTATAAACAGGCGTGATACTGTGGATAAATCATTCATGTGTACCCTGGAAACAAATCAGGGTGTTTTAGACTATATATGAAATGTTCAGCGACATGCTGGGTGCACCGCATAAAACCACCACTAATTCTGGTAATGTGCTTTTATTTTCTATGGATACAAATACAACCCTCCTTGTGTTGTGTAGCAACTTTGTAACACATTCAAAGATTATTGGCATGATTGAAAGCATGAGGTTACGGGGTGTGAGGGCCACGTGAGAGAGGACAAAAAGTGTAGGAGAGCACAACAACAAGGCCAGCTGCTGCAGCGGACATTATTCTAAAGTTGCTGCATGACACAGACAAAACAAGCACCGGTAAACACCACCAATAAGATGAACTCAAGTCCTAAAATATTCTGTTGTAAGAGAACAGGAGATTATACGATTCCAACTCATTATTGATACAAATAGCAATGAATACATAGGCATTTATTCACTGCAAGACTAAGCACCATTACTCAAATAGGAATCTGAATTTCAAATATATCTTATTTGGTAATTGTTTGAACAAAAGCTTAAGCATTGTGTTTACTTTTAATTCTGATATAAATATGTCTTATCACAAATAATTTTCCAACTTGCTCAGTGAACCTAATTCCCTCTGAAATATTTATTAAATTGGAAATCTATATTTACCCAGTGTGTCATATGTCCATACAATCATACATTTACATATACAAATTAGAGAGGAATAAGTTATTTTATTTGTTCATTGTTTTTTCTGAAGACTCAGTAAGCAGGGACATACAGTAACAATACTTCTGAGCTGTGTAAGAATAACATTATGTTGTGGTTAGTTTGTGGTGTGAACTGGGGAACAAACTGTGCAAAAAGTTGTTAACCATTGAAGTGCTGTTGTGCTCAGGACATACTGTACAGAGAAAAAAAATGTAAAATTATGATTAAATTGTTACAATAATAGAGGTGTATTTAAAAAAGAAGTTGTATATTTTGGGGGGGAATATTTTTTTGTCAAGTTTCCACAGAATCATACTGTAAATGCAGCAGCTGCTGTTATTATTTTTAAAACTCAAACTTTTTTCCTCATCGTATAATAATACAATAGTGTATATTCCAAAAATATTAAATTTTTCCGCTAAAATTTCCTCATTTTGTAAAGCTATGTCAATGTTACAAAGGTACTTTTGTATAGTTTGGCCTTTTTCTCCTATAATTTATTTGTTTCTTGTCGTAGTCTGACTCTCCTCCATTTTTAATATTTTGAATACAATTATTGCTTTACTCATAATATATAAATGTATTCAAAAATTTAATACACACATAATACATTCACAATACAATACATTAATATATATATATATATATATATATATATATATATATATATATATATATATATATATATATATATATATATATATATATATATATATATATGTATATATATATATATATATATATATATATATATATATATATATATATATATATATATATATATATTTAAACTACCACTGATGGTCACACACACATTGGTGTGTTACTCTCTGCATTTGACTCATCCCCTTGTTCCAGCAGTGGTGACTGCGCTCGGGAATCATTTTGGTGATTCAACCCCCAATTCCAACCCTTGATGCTGAGTGCCAAGCAGGGAGGTAATGGGTCCCATTTGTATTGTCTTTGGTATGACTCAGCCGGGGTTTGAATTCACGACCTACCTATCTCAGGGCGGACACTCTAACCACAAGGCCATACGGGGTTTTCATATATATATATATATATATATATATATATATATATATATATATATATATATATATATATATATATATATATATATATACAGTATATACACATGTTTTTTGTATAGATTTTGCAAATTTATTAAAAATTAAAAATATAAAAAAAATATCCCATGTCCATAAATATTCACAGCATTTGCTCATTACTTTGATGCATCTTTGGCACCAATTACAGTCTCAAGCCTTTTTAATTACGATGCCACAAGCTCGGCACACCTATCTTTAGGTATTTTCACCCATTACTCTTTGCAGCACCTCTTAAGCTCCCCTGACTGAGAACCCAATGGTTTTATATATATATATATATATATATATATATATATATATATATATATATATATATATATATATACATATATATATATATATATATATATATATATATATATATATATATATATATATATATATATATACATACATACATACATACATACATACATACATACATACATACATACATATATATATATATGTGTATATATATATATATATATATATATATATATATATATATATATATATATATGTATGTATATATATATATATATATATATATATATATATATATATATATATATATATATATATATATACATACATACATACATACATACATACATACATACATACATACATACATACATATATATATATATGTGTATATATATATATATATATATATATATATATATATATATATATATATATATATATATATATATATATATATATATATATATATATATATATATATATATATATACATACATACATACATACATACATACATACATACATACATACATACATACATATATATATATATGTGTATATATATATATATATATATATATATATATATATATATATATATATATATATATACAGTCGTAGTCAAACGTTTACATACACTTGTGAAGGACATAATGTCATGGCTGTCTTGAGTTTCCAATAATATCTACAACTCTTATTTTTTTGTGATAAAGTGATTGGAGCAGATACTTGTTGGTCACAAAAAAAATTCATGAAGTTTGGTTCTGTTATGAATTTATTATGGGTCTACTGAAAATGTGACGAAATCTGCTGGGTCAAAAGTATACATACAGCAATGTTAATATTTGGTTACATGTCCCTTGGCATTGTGGCCAAACAGCTACATTTTTGTTTCATCTGACATCACATGGACAAAGATAAGACCTTCTGGAGGAAAGTTCTGTGGTCAGATCAAACAAAAATTGAGCTGTTTGGCCACAATACCCAACAATATGTTTGGAGGAGAAAAGGTGAGGGCTTTAATCCCAGGAACACCATTCCTACCTACCGTCAAGCATGGTGGTGATAGTATTATGCCTGTTTTGCTGCCAATGGAACTGGTGCTTTACAGAGAGTAAATGGGACAATGAAAAAGGAGGATAACCGCCAAATTCTTCAGGACAACCTCAAATCATCAGCCCGGAGGTTGGGTCTTGGGCGCAGTTGGGTGTTCCAACAGGACAATGACCCCAAACACACGTCAAACGTGGTAAAGGAATGGTTAAATCAGGCTACAATTAAGGTTTTAGAATGGCCTTCCCAAAGTCCTGACTTAGACGTGTGGACAATATTGAAGAAACAAGTCCATGTCAGAAAACCAACAAATTTAGCTGAACTGCACCAATTTTGTCAAGAGGAGTGGTCAAAAATTCAGCCAGAAGCTTGCCAGAAGCTTGTGGATGGCTACCAAAAGCGCCTTATTGCAGTGAAACTTGCCAAGGGACATGTAACCAAATATTAACATTGCTGTATGTATACTTTTGACTCGGCAAATTTGGTCACACTTTCAGTAGACCCATAATAAATTCATAAAAGAACCAAACTTCATGAATGTTTTTTGTGACCAACAAGTATGTGCTCCAATCACAAAAAAATAAGAGTTTTAGAAATGATTGGAAACTCAAGACAGCCATGACATTATGTTCTTTACAAGTGCATGTAAACCTTTGACCACGACTGTATATAGTGTATGTATACACACACACACACACACACACACACACACACACACACACACACACACACACATATTGATGGTGCCTATTTTTCTGCTCACTGCCATGTGTAAACAAGTCCAACTTCCAGTGAGCCAGGCTGCCGACCAAGCAGACGACCCTCAGGTCACATGGGGGTGTAAGCATCGATGGCACTTCTGCTTGTGATTCCTAATGTTGTAATCTAGAGTGTGCGTGAGAGCAAGGGGATAGGCATCCCCCTCCTCCCCCATCATCCTTCACTCCTCCCTCTGGGGTAAAACTTGGATCTCGGCTGCAGGACGATGTCCAGACCTTCTTTGCTCTTACTCATAACATGAGCGATCACAAGGGGCATTTAGTTGCCTTGAAACATTATTATTACAACACAAACCCATTTTTATGTCTGTGAGTGCACGCCACCCGGAGCCTGAGAGGACAGCCGAGATAAAAAGGAGCTGATTGCACACTTTGACAGTGTATAAATTCAAGAGTTCAAGATCGTATCAGATGGTGTTGCTAACCACTTGACGCCACTCTGCCAACCAGCGACTGGTCATGATACGTGGCTCATAAAACCTCAGCAGTATGGGGCGGTTCAGCCCGAGTTCACCGATATACAGTTGTTTTAGCCAGAGAGGCTTGTGTCTATTCAACTTAGTGCACCAATCTGTTTTAAGAACAATGAAATAACAAGCATAAACTCCACCGTGGGTATTCTTCACAGTCGCTACTTTATGAGACAAGAGGAATGCTTGTTTATTTCCCACAAGTGATTCAGCAGATCAGCTGCTTGATAACGTATTTGTTGTCTGGTCCTCCTCATCTAAACATCCCACAGCAAAGAGAAGCAAGGTTCTCATTGGAGCAATAATGAGTAAATAGCTCTCATGTGACCACGGTCCAGTCCCATTTTGCTGTGTCCTGTGTTTGTTTTTGCCCCACTATTGTAATTACCCTACCCCCATTAAAACCCAAACCTACCCACTGGTAAACAGACCCAGCCAACCCCGACACCCTGACTCACACCCATAAAAACACAACACAGGAGAATAGAGTGTGTGCGTGCGTGTGTGTGTGTGTGTGTGTGTGTGTGTGTGTGTGTGTGTGTGTGTGTGTGTGTGTGTGTGTGTGTGTGTGTGTGTGTGTGTGTGTGTGTGTGTGTGTGTGTGTGAGTGACCCTGGCCCCCTGCCAGCAGCAGTCACAGTCTAATTACTGAAATCTGTTTGCCAGCTAAAGGCATTGTAGGAGTCAGTATTGTCTGGGGGCCCATGAGAGCAGTCACCATTCATCCCCCGGTGCCCTCTATTTACTGAGGTGGAACCACCTTTACATCCAATGTGTTTTTGGAGAGAACAACATGTTTCAATGAGGATAAATGACAGTCAGTGTAACGTCATCAACCAGGTAACCAGTCACAAAAACGTGACGATCCCTTTTTTTGTCAATTACTTGACAATGACTACATTGTCTGATTTCTCTAATAATTTGGCTCTAAATAAGCATCCTACCACCCATTAAAACACTTGAATCTGATCTTGTTTGGCTTTTGAGAAACCGGACTAACACACCGAGATTAAGCGATTGGAAACCAGATCTCTGGAGTGGGTGTGTGCTGCCGGAGGGGACCCTTGTATCACACTTGCGCCAGTCTCCACACACAGGTCATAACCCGGAAGTGGATTCCATTCAATCAAAACATAGGCAACAACTGGAATAAAGAGGAGACTGTTTATTTGTTTCACAACTTAAAAGGACAGAACTCATTTAAAGTACATTGATGGGGGAAAAAGAAACAGAGATTTTTTAAGAAGGTAACTAAGGAAATAAAGAATGCCGGCCTCATTCGGACTACCAATGGATTGATTGATTGAAACTTTTATTAGTAGATTGCACAGTGAAGTACATATTCCGTACAATTGACCACTAAATGGTAACACCCGAATACGTTTTTCAACTTGTTTAAGTCGGGGTCCACTTAAATTGATTCATGATACAGATATATACTATTTTCATAATACAGTCATCACACAAGATAAACATCAGAGTATATACATTGAATTATTTACATTATTTACAATCCGGGGTGTGGGATATGGTGGGGGGAGGGGGGGGGGGGTTAGGTTTGGTTGGTATCAACACTTCAGTCATCAACAATTACATCATCAGAGAAATGGACATTGGAACAGTGTAGTACTGACTTGGTAGGATATGTACAGCAAGTAGTGGACAGAGAGAGAGAGATCAGAAATTATAAGAAAAAGTGTCTACATTTGATTATTTATATTTGATTATTTACAATCCGAAGAGGTATGATGAGAAAGAGAGGGTGTTAGTTTGTGTCATGTCTGTGTTAATCATGTTTATGTTTTGCTTGGGTTTTGGGCTCTTTTTTTAGTTCCTGGTTGCACTTCCTTGTTTGGTTTGGTTTCCATGGTCACCCATTAGTTTTCACCTGTCTTGTCACGCACCTGTTTCACATCCTCATGTCACGCACCTGTCTCACGTTTTCACTAATCATGTCACCAGTATTTAAGGCCATTGTTGCCAGGCAGTCGGCCTGGCGACATCACTCTGTTCACCCTCATGATCCATGCTGCGCTTCCTTTTGCCCCTCTTGTCATGTCAAGTAAGTTTTGTTATTGTTCATAGTTTTTTGCCTTTGTGCTAGTGTTTTGTTTTCATAGTCTAGTTTTGTACTTCCGCCATTGTGCGCGCCTTTTGTTTATCCCCTTTTGAGCCTTTTTTGAGTTAATATATTAAACATGTCCTCACCTGCACGCCACGTTTGGTCCAATTCCTTTGCACCACGGGAGAAAAAACCACGCCACAGACCAAGTCTTGACAGATGTCGCCAGCAGAAGAGTTCTCCCGCAAAATTGGACGAGGGAGTGTGGGAAGTCCTGCACGCTATGGAAGCGGAAACACTGCGCTTTTCCCCCAGGGAGCGCAGGGGGATGATGTGGGGGCCCGGAGGCAAGCTGGTGCCGATCGGCGCGTCACTCCCGCCCCGGAAACGTCGCCAAGGAAAGACTTCCGCGAGTGGACAGGATGCACCACTCCTGCGGGCTCCTCCCCCTCTGGGCGGAAATGGAAGTCAGCCAGCCTGGCAGCTCAAGGAGCACTCCACAGACCTGGAGATTTTTTTCCCAAATTCTTTACCGGTTCAATCCAAGCCACCCAAATTCCATGCCCCGCCCCCCAGGACTCAAGCCACGCCCAAGTCACACTTTTTTTTTTCACCCACAAAAGCCCAGGTGGGGGGAGAAAGAAATACTTTTTGGACAGTTTGGAGGGGAGGATTCTGCCCCCCTCCTGACCACCCTCCACCCACCCAAAGAAACGATTCCAGACCGCAGGGCGCGCATCTGGTATCCGCTCCTTGAGGGGGGGGCTAGGGCTGGGAATTGTTCAGGTGGGGTGGCTCAGCATCGTCACGCCGAGCCACAGCCTCCAGCACGACCACCACCACCAGTCTTTCATCACGCCGAGCCACAGCCACCAGCTCGGCCACCACCACCTGAACGGTGGTGGTGGCCGGTATAGCTCGGTTGGTAGAGCGGCCGTGCCAGCAACTTGAGGGTTGCAGGTTCGATCCCCGCTTCCGCCATCCTAGTCACTGCCGTTGTGTCCTTGGGCAAGACACTTTACCCACCTGCTCCCAGTGCCACCCACACTGGTTTAAATGTAACTTAGATATTGGGTTTCACAATGTAAAGCGCTTTGAGTCACTTGAGAAAAAGCGCTATATAAATGTAATTCACTTCACTTCACTTCACTTCACCTGTCTTTCGACCTGCCAAGCCACAGCCACCAGCACGGCCGCCACCACCAGTCTTTCGACCTGCCAAGCCACAGCCTCCAGCTAGGCCACCTCCACCAGCTCCACGCCAAGCTCCACCACGCCAAGCGCCACCAGTCGCAGCTCCACGCCAAGCGCCACCAGTCGCAGCTCCACGCCAAGCGCCACCAGTCGCAACTCCACGCCAAGCGCCACCCGTGGTAGCTCCACGCCAAGTTCCGCTACCTTCTCCACGCCGCCAAGTGCCGCCAGTCGCAGCTCCACGACGCCAAGTGCCGCCACTCGCAGCTCCACGACGCCCAGTGCCGCCAGTCGCAGCTCCACGACGCCCAGTGCCGCCAGTCGCAGCTCCACGACGCCCAGTGCCGCCAGTCGCAGCTCCACGACGCCCAGTGCCGCCAGTCGCAGCTCCACGACGCCAAGTGCCGCCAGTCGCAGCTCCACGACGCCAAGTGCGCCAGTCGCAGCTCCACGACGCCCAGTGCCGCCAGTCGCTGCTCCACGCCAAAACCAAGACACACCATGCCAAGACCAAGACACACCATGCCAAGACCAAGTCCAAGACCCCCCATGCCAAGACACACCATGACAAGACCAAGTCCAAGACCCCCCATGCCAAGACACACCATGCCAAGGCCAAGTCCAAGAGCCCCCATGCCAAGTCCAAGACCCCCCATGCCAAGACCCATGCCAAGACCAACCATGCCAAGACCCAAGCCAAGACCAACCATGCCAAGACAAAGTCCAAGACCAACCATGCCAAGACCAAGTCCAAGACCAACCATGCCAAGTCCAAGACCAAGTCCAAGACCAACCATACCAAGTCCAAGACCAACCATGCCAAGACCAAGTCCAAGACCAACCATGCCAAGACCAACCATGGCCACGACAAGCTTCGCCACGCCAAGCTTCCCCGCCTGCTTCATCTGCTGCTTCTACGCCTGCCATGACGACGACGCCGCACCTGTCTTCTCGTCGGCCACGGATATGGCCGCTGCCTGGTCGTCCGCCACGCCAAGTGCGCCCACGTCATCGTCTGCCACGGATGTGGCCCTTCCCGGGTCGCCCACCTCGCCTGTGGCGGCGGCGTTCCACTCGCCGCCGCCACATGACTATGCCTCGGTGGATTCGGGGCCACTTGGCCTGGCGACCCACCGCCATGTCCCCCTCCCACCCCCCCATGACTCTTGTTCATTTTTTTGTGTTGGGACATCTGGGATCTGTCCGTAAGGGGGGGGGGCTCTGTCATGTCTGTGTTAATCATGTTTTTGTTTTGCTTGGGTTTTGGGCTCTTTTTTTAGTTCCTGGTTGCACTTCCTTGTTTGGTTTGGTTTCCATGGTCACCCATTAGTTTTCACCTGTCTTGTCACGCACCTGTTTCACATCCTCATGTCACGCACCTGTCTCACGTTTTCACTAATCATGTCACCAGTATTTAAGGCCATTGTTGCCAGGCAGTCGGCCTGGCAACATCACTCTGTTCACCCTCATGATCCATGCTGCTCTTCCTTTTGCCCCTCTTGTCATGTCAAGTAAGTTTTGTTATTGTTCATAGTTGTTTGCCTTTGTGCTAGTGTTTTGTTTTCATAGTCTAGTTTTGTACTTCCGCCATTGTGCGCGCCTTTTGTTTATCCCCTTTTGAGCCTTTTTTGAGTTAATATATTAAACATGTCCTCACCTGCACGCCACGTTTGGTCCAATTCCTTTGCACCACGGGAGAACAAACCACGCCACAGACCAAGTCTTGACAGTTTGGGGTTGAAGTTGACTGGAGGTGTTCTTTTAGTGCGGTTTTGAAGGAGGATGGAGATGCCCTTTATTTTACACCTGTTGGGAGTGCATTCCACATTGATGTGGCATAGAAAGAGAATGAGTTAAGACCTTTGTTAGTTCGGAATCTGGGTTTAATGTGGTTAGTGGAGCTTCCTCTGGTGTTGTGGTTATGGCGGTCATTTACGTTAAGGAAGTAGTTTGACATGTACTTCGGTATCAGGGAGGTGTAGCGGATTTTATAGACTAGGCTCAGTGCAAGTTGTTTTACTCTGTCCTCCACCCTGAGCCAGACCACTTTGGAGAAGTGGGTAGGAGGGAGGTGTGATCTGGGGTGGAGGTCTAGAAGTAATTTGACTAGCTTGTTCTGGGATATTTGGAGTCTAGATTTGAGGGTTTTGGAGGTGCTAGGGTACCAGGAGGTGCATGCCTAATCGAAAAAGGGTTGAACGAGAGTTCCCGCCAGAATCTTCATGGTGCTTTTGTTGACCAGAGAGAAGATTGTATAGAGAAATCTCGTTCGTTGGTTGACCTTTTTGATTACCTTGGTTGCCATTTTATCACAGGAAAGATTAGCCTCCAGAATGGAACTTAGGTAGGTGACCTCATCTTTCCTGGTGATAACAATGTCACCCATTCTGGAGATGGCAGCGAATGAAGCAGGTACTGTAAATTACAAGACAAAGAAGAAAGCGTACACAATCCTCTTCAAGCTGCATTTGTGCACTCCAAACTGATAAGCAATAACTCTGTATTCCACATAAATGGCAAGATAGTCGTGAATATTAGCAACCATCATCTGGAACAGTACCGTCCGGGGCACAAACTATGGAGCCAGAACACTGCCAGTAAGACTTGGTATCGAAAAAATGAATAGACATTGTAGAAAAGTTTAATTGGTACAGAAACAGGTTTTGGCAACAAATTAATACAAACATTGAAAAAATACAATGTTCGGTGGATAATTGTTTTAATCAAGACGTGTTTTTGATGCCAATATTTATATTGTTGTACACTTTTAATGTTTTTTGTGTTTCAAAGTTTTTATGATCAACTTTTTTCACATTCACTTCTCTTTTTTTACGGTTTCGTTTCTTTTTTTTAAATTGCTTTCAAAATGAAGGCAGTGTTTTGGCGTCGGAGCGGGTTTCACAACAAGTTTAGCCGGAAGCGGTTTTACTAGACTCGGGCTCCAGGTAAAACACCATAGACAGGAGACAGGAGGACCGAAGGGGTCTAAATCAAATTTAAAAGTTATATGATATCTTTGTGTTAACCTAGCCCTATTTTGAATATGTAATATAAGAGGTAGAGAAATTGAATATGTATTTTTAAATTATCCATGTTTGTCTCGATGTAAGCTGTGATATTTGGCGGAACTTCGTATGGAACAATAGTTTGTTACATTTCCACGCGGAAAGAAAAGAGTGACTTTAAAATGTAAGTGTAGCTGTATTTATTATTACAGCAGACATGTACAGCTTGGTGTGACATGAGTAACTAATTTTTGTTAAAATACGAGACTTTGACTATTGTAATGTTGAGCGACTTCAATCAATCAATCAATCAATGTTTATTTATATAGCCCTAAATCACAAGTGTCTCAAAGGGCTGCACAAGCCACAACGACATCCTCGGTACAGAGCCCACATACGGGCAAGGAAAAACTCACCCCAGTGGGACGTCGATGTGAATGACTATGAGAAACCTTGGAGAGGACCGCATATGTGGGTAACTCCCCCCCCCCCCCCCTCTAGGGGAGACCGAAAGCAATGGATGTTGAGTGGGTCTGATATAATATTGTGAAAGTCCAGTCCACAGTGGATCCAACATACCAGAGACTTCTGGCCTTTTGTTCCCCCAAGAGCGAGCCTCATATCCAGGCTGTGGAGACGACTTCATGCACGGAACTTTTTTTAGTTTTTGCAACTAAAACCTTACATCTGATCTATCTTTTTCTTTCTATGTTTACATCTAATTAAGTGGACTCATGTCTAAGGCCCAATCCCAATGTTGCCCCTCACCCACTACCGCTACACTCTCGAAATGAAGCAACAAGGGGTAGATCCTTGTAATCTTCACTAGGTATTGTAACACCACTTGCTACGTCACTGCATAGTTTACGTTTGGCCACGTAAACGACTACATAGTTACGTTTTCACATATGTCCCAT
Organism: Entelurus aequoreus; assembly: GCF_033978785.1. Taxonomy (NCBI): domain Eukaryota; kingdom Metazoa; phylum Chordata; class Actinopteri; order Syngnathiformes; family Syngnathidae; genus Entelurus; species Entelurus aequoreus. Next base: position 48,871,683 of record NC_084733.1, on the reverse strand, counting down.
CAATATTTTGGTACTAAAATGTATATCGTTATGTATTTCAATACTGTTCGATACTTAAAGGGGGCCACAAAAATATCATTATTGGCTTCATTTTACTAGAAAATCTTAAGATAAAACTTATAATTAAACATACCTTTCTTATTGCCCTCAAATAAACATTTTAAAAGATTGAGAGTAAAATTAAAAGGTGCATTAAACACATGTTTTTTTCTTATTGCACTCAAAGAACAGTTTACAATTATTTTCCATATTACACATAGCCTGCCGTAATCTAGAATTAGGTTAGAATAGAATAGAAATGTAGATGGATTGTATTAAATGCTTCATGATTTATCGTTGCCAATTTTAATCTTTGCCTGAAAACAAATACAATCATTAGTAAATACTGAAAGCAATAAGGCTAAAAGTACACATATGAGACATGCAGCAGGTAAAACACACTGTTGTGTTTTATTGTTCTCCTGCCTTCCCTATTTTTAATACCTGCATTTTTCCTGTTGAGCTTTTTTTCAGTTCACTCTTCCTCGGCGAGGCGAGGGGAGGACCTTGAGGCACACCTGCAGCTAATCAGTTCTTGGACTATTTAAGACAGACAGCTGTGCCTTGCTGATTATTGTTTCCTGTTCCTTCCATGCCGTATGCATTTGCTTGACCTCCAAGTCTCTCTCTCAGTCCGGGTACGTTTTTTTGCCCTTATTATACATCTAACCTCTGTGTGTTTTTTCTGTCCGCCCTGAGGTGGAGAAAATATTTATTGTGGACTTTTCCTTTGCTCAGTGTGCCCTGGCCCTTCCCCTTGCCGACCTCTGAGGTTCCCGCTTGTTGGCTATGCTATATGGTGTGCGTTTCTGCCCCATCACTTTTTGTTAACCTTTTTGGACTTCATTAATGACTCTCCTTTTTTGATTCCATCTTGCCTCCGTCTCTGCATTCTGGGGTCAACACCTTGACCAAGTCCTAACACACAAACTCAAAAAATGGGAATTGGTTAGTGTTGGAGCCAAAATTCCTTATTTGTTTATATTGTTTTTATTTTATTTTCTCTAAATTGATTGTTGGGTTCAGCATGTTTAATTTCCTTTTCGGCAGATTGCTCCGCCCACTTCCTGTTAAGAACCAGGAAGTGTTGACAGGGAGGGGACTGTTGCTATGGTGCAGTTACCATGGTAGCCTCCATAAATTGGGCTCAGGTGTGAGCATGGAAGGGCGATTGGAGGACAAACAGTTTTCGACCGTGGTCGTGTTTGTGGTCGTGTTCGTGTCATGTCGTATCGTGTCATGTGGTGACAATGATGTGATAATGTGCCAATCAAGGTCAGCATACTTTGTTATAGAATTTACATTTGATTTAAATTAGATAGCTGGAATAAACGGATTGTCATATCCAAACACTAGTGATGGGTCGATGAGGCCTCATGAAGCGTTTCGACACATTGCAAAACTGTATTGATACTGTGTCGATACTGTGTCACTAAATACTGACATCTGCTGGACATTAAAAATCCCTACAGGCAACCTATGGACCGACTCAACTGACACTGATTTTATGACCTAGTATATACAATAATATAAACCAAGTCATTGTATTTCATTTAGGATTATTTCATATCTTCATTTAAATAAAAAGATATTTTTATCTTTTTTAGATACAGTCAAATAATGTGAACATGTATCATGACTAGGATGGTAGAAGGTGGGGATTGAACCCCAGTAACCGATTGCTTGCACGGCCACGCTACCAACTTCGCCACGCCGTCATTCCTGTACCTTCTCTAGTAACAGTAGTGATGGGTCCTGCAACACAGATGCATAGGCGCATGCGTCGAGCTCATAGAGCGAAACCCTGTGTCGGTGCGCGTACCGCTTTTAGAAAGTCACGTGACCGATCATGAGCTGCTTTGGTCACGTGACCGATACGCGAACTGTATCGCACTGACGCCTCCTCTGTGCCCTGTGAGCAACATTCCCTCTAAGGTGCGCGCCTGCGCAATTGCGCAGTGCTCAAGCGTCCTCCGCGCACACCGTGCGCCGCACAGCCAATATATGCCGCGCACCAAATCAAACCCATCTGAATTCTAAACAAAATAAACACATTTATTCTGTGTAATTTTGAAATGCAACTTTGAGTGACAGTGACAACAAGCGGCCCTAACGGTGTTCGTCAACAACACGCATTGCGCCGCTTCCTAATAAACAGTTTGACGCGCAGGCGTCAGTGCGATACAGTTCATGAGCGGTCACGTGACCAGAACAGCTCATGAGCGGTCACGTGACCAAAACAGCGCGTGTTCGGTCACGTGACGTTCCAAAAGCGATACGCGCACCGACACAGGGTATCGCTCTATGAGCTCGACGCATGCGCCGATGCATCTGTGTTGCCGGACCCATCACTACCAAACACAGTTCTACAGTACTGGACATTCTATTATTTTCACGCGTCAAACTGGTCAACACAGTCGCCCTCGGTACCAGCCCAAAGGTAAGGGCTGTACAATAGGTCGAAAACTGTTTGTCCTCCAATCGCCCTCCCATGCTTACACCTGAGCCCAATTTATGGAGGCTAAAAGTCGAAAACTTTAGTCTTTGTTTTGGAAAAAGACTAAGTTTGAATGTCAGTAAGACACACAGTGGACACTTCATTAGGAACAGGAAGTAAATAGACTGCAAGCAGCGCGCAGTGTGTGGACCTGGAGCGCATGCTGGGACGGTGTTCAGCCACAGGCCGGGCTGTTTCGCCTCCTTTGGACCAGGAGAAGAGCCAAACAGCGGACGGGATCGTCGTTTGGGGCCAGGATCGAGCAACGCAGCGACAGGCAGACGCAGGACGCCGCGCTGATCGAACAACAGCCACGGCGGCCGCAGCCCTCGCCGTTTGGAGTGACAGCTGAGCAGCGCTGGGACACGCAACGCTGTTTGAAGTTTTGTACTCTTTTCGAAGATATTGAACTCTTTTCGAAGAACATCTTTTGAAGACAACAACAAAGTAAAGGTATGTAGCGCGCTACACGGGTTAATATATGGCCATATAAAAGTGTGTGCACACAAAGACAGAAACAAAAAATCCAATGCATTGGTGGTTAATTTTCATTGTTATTTAACCCGTTAGTTGGTACATTTCTATGAGGTTTTGTGCATGATTGCAACCCGTTCGTGGGTACATTTCAATTACAAGGTGGTGTTTTATGATTCCTTGTGCAAGCCCGTTCGTGGGTGAGGTTTGGTTTGAACAAATGCAAATGAATAATTGCGGGTTTTGATTTTTGGTGTTTTGACTGACATTAACAAGGTTTCCATATATTTGATCTAATTTTGAATTGTGGGTTGTGTACAATCATGGATCCTGGAAAAATCAAACATGATGCTTGGGAAATGCATGATCATGCGTTAATGGAGGAGTTAAAGTTAACGCATTCAATTGGGGACACAATTAAAGATCAAATGGAACCCTCACAGGCTGAATAGTCAGAAATTACTGAAAATCAGTCACAGCCTGCAGACATGGAAAATCAGGTGGACACAAATCAAACATCTGCTGTAAAAAAACGCACAGTGAAAATGACACCAAAAGCTCTACTGATGAGAATTGAAACACTTCAGAAGGAGAGAAGATCCAAATCAAACAAGGCAAGCAACATGCAGAAACATATCATGGAGAGGATGGAAAATGGAGAGGACAAAATGGAAGTGCAATCGTCTTTCACCAAATATCTCAATGTTGTAAAGGAAGCTGCAAGTGCACACCAATCCCTCCTACCAATTCTACCTACAGAGGACCAAATCAAAAACGACATATGGTACAAAGCCAAATTGATCAATGTACATGGATTTATTGAGCATGTTAACACCTGGATAAAAACATCAACCCTGGAAAATATTGAGGATTTGGAAAACGAAATTAATCCAAATGACAGCATTTCTAATGTTATAAGTCACAAATCACATGGGAGTCACACACACTCTGGTTCTAGTCGGTCAAGCACCTCCTCAGCTCGCAGACAGGCAGAGGCCGAAAGGGCTGCCCTCGTTGTCCGCTCTGCAGCTCTAAAGGAAAAACATGCATTGGAAGAGGAGGAGGAAAGGATAAAAAGGAAATTGGAAGAGGAGTCGTTACAGATCAAAAGGAAATTGGAAGAGGGGTCACAGATCAAAAGGAAACTGGAAGAGGAGGAGGAAAAGATCAAAAAGAAATTGGAAGAGGAAAGGGAAAGAATCAGAAAGAAAAAGGAAATGATGGATCTGGATGCTCAATTGGCAGCTGCTGATGCGAAATTAGCAGTTTTAAAAGCTCTCAGCCTCCATGCTTCCTCCCATACAGCATCTGATGGCATGAGCTCCTACTTACAGAGAACCAAGGAACCACCAGTCACTCTCAACCCCCAGGCTAAAGCACCAGTCACTCTCAACCCCCAGGCTAAAAACTATCAACCCCTCACACAGCAGCAGTCAAGCCAAGCTTCACCACCACCTCCACCACAGTCCATACACCATCCATCTGAGCAACAACAACTAACAGCATGGCAACTACAATATATGACACCACCTCCCATTCAACCACCCACCTTTTGGCAAGAGCAACAGTCCATGCTTTCACACCCTAAACCCATTCAGGTACAACTGCAACCACCACCTTCTGTACCAAACCAGCAGCAGGTCTCTTGGAATACAGTGCAGGACCACAGCCCTACAACCCACATGGACCCCCCCTGTACAGCAAACTAACATTTCCCCTCCAACCAATGGCACCCCGACTATACGTGATTTATTGCACAGGCAAAAGGAGATTGCAACATTGCAAATGTCATTGCAAACTTCTCATCTACTCCCACCCAGGGAGATTCCCTATTTTGATGGTGATCCATTACGGTACAGAACCTTTGTCAGAGCATTTGTGCAATGTATTGAGAAAAACGCGAGCAACAAAGGAGACTGTTTGTACTATCTGGAAATGTACACTAGGGGTCAACCTAAAGAACTGGTACGTAGCTGTCAACATATGCCCCCAGATACAGGCTATGAGATGGCAAAGTTTTTGTTGGAAAAACACTTTGGTGACCAGTACCAGATAACAGCAGCTTACATGGAGAAAGTGTTCAACTGGCCTGTGGTGAAGTCTGAAGACGTACGAGCTCTGCAAGCCTACTCACTGTACCTTCGAGAATGTTGCACTGCCATGGAAAACTTGCAGTACATGCAGGAACTTAATATGCCAGCTAACATGAAAACTGTAATCTTCAAGCTGCCGTACAAGCTGCGAGAAAGCTGGAGAGTCTCTGCATGCAACATCATGGAAAACCACCATCGCAGACCTCAGTTCACAGACATTGTTGCATTTATTGAGCGACTGGTGAAAATTGTCTCAGACCCAGTCTTTGGAGACATCCAGAATGCACCACAAAGTACAGGAAGTAACCCTGTAAAAGGAATGAAATCACAAGGTAAACCCAAATTCCAAGGTAGCAGTTTTGCCACAACCATTAAAATCGAAACCCCTAATGCGGAAAATAAAACCAGATTCAAACCTGCTCCAAAGCAAAGTGCACCTGCTCGTACCACAAACGCCTGTGTTTGCTGCTTTAAAAATCATGCTCTTGACCAGTGTCCTCATATGGAGAAGACCCACAGAGAGAAGTTAACTTTCATAAGACAGAAAGGAATCTGTTTTGGGTGTCTTCATGTTGGACATCTTAGCAGGCATTGTGATAAGCGCTTGACCTGCAAGATGTGCAAGCAAAACCATCCAAGTCTGCTTCATATTGGTCAGAAGGAAAGAGCAAGTAACATAATTCTAAACCAAAATAAGGCAAGGGGACCATCTGTGAGTAATGCATAAATATCGCTGCAAACATGTGAACAAACGGGGGCTGGAAATGGAATTCTGTCAATTCTGCCTGTACAGATAAAGTCCAGCAAAGGACACACAGTCATACAAACCTATGCATTCCTGGATCCGGGCAGTACTGATACATTTTGTTCTGAAAGCTTAATGACAAAGCTCAATTTGAATGGAATAAAAACTAAAATCAGTCTCCTAACCATGGGCCCAAAAACATCAGTTTCCAGTTACATGCTGACAGACTTAGAGATTTCAAGCCTCACTGGACAACAGTTCTACGACCTTCCCAAGGTCTACACCCAAAAAAGGATGCCCGTAACGACAAGTAACCTCATTAATGAAGAGGAATTGGCCTACCTTACCAGCCCAAAGGTAAGGGCTGTACAGTTAGGAAATTCAGTAAATTCACTTGCATTAGTTTACACTACGTCGACGGTTTGGACTGCGCTAATAATTTTCAACAAGTCAACCAGCTGTTTGAACATCTACGTAACTATATGTGCACAGGGGAAACTGCTAACTATATTACCTGCCACTCTTTAAACTCCTTGTGCACATCTGAATAGTTATGTTTACCTAAGTTTGAAACAAAGCTGGTAATGCTGTATTGACACATTTGGCAAGGCATGTTTTAAATCAGTGCCTGCAGTGCCACGCTTCTGTGTTTGAAGCATCATCTTTATTGATAGTTTTGAAGCCCAAATACATCTGTATTGCGCTTCACGCACCCTCTTTATACATCGGTAGAATTAATTTTTTTGTCATTATTACTTTCGACAATAGTTCTGCTTGTATGCGCTCAGTGTGTGTGTTTAGACACACGAATGCGCCGCGCCTCGGCTCAGCAATGTCACCGCTGCATGGCAGCATATGTTGAGCAGTAACTACCAGTATTTTCCAAAGGCAGTGCTACCTTTTTTAATTCATTAGTACCACCTTACTTTATTCATAATAATAATAATAATAATAATGGATTAGATTTATATAGCGCTTTTCTAGGCACTCAAAGCACTTCACAGAGAAGTGAGAACCCATCATTTACTCCACATTCACACCTGGTGGTGGTAAGCTACATTTGGAGCCACAGCTGCCCTGGGGTGGACTGACAGAAGAGTGCCATGCCGCGGTGTACCGTACAACCCGAGTCCCTCCATTACACAACAAACCCGACAACGGCTGTTATCGTTTTTTTCATTCATCATACTTCGGCACAGGGGTTAGTGCATGTGCCGCACAATACGAAGGTCCTGATTAATCCCGGGCTCGGGGTCTTTCTGTGTGGAGTTTGCATGTTCTCACCGTGACTTCCTCCCACCTCCAAAGACCTGCACCTGGGGATAGGTTGATTGGCAACACTAAATTGGCCCTAGTGTGTGAATGTGAGTGTGAATGTTGTCCTATCTGTGTTGGCCCTAGGATGAGGTGGCGACTTGTCCAGGGTAGACCCCGCCTTCCGCCCGAATGCAGCTGAGATAGGCTCCAGCACCCCCGCGACCCCGAAAGGGACAAGCGGTAGAAAATGGATAGATGGATACTTTGGTTGATTAATAAACAAATATACTACAAACCCCGTTTCCATATGAGTTGGGAAATTGTGTTAGATGTAAATATAAACGGAATACAATGATTTGCAAATCAATTTCAACCCATATTCAGTTGAATATGCTACAAAGACAACATATTTGATGTTCAAACTGATAATTTTTTTTTTTTTTCAAATAATCATTAACCTTAGAATTTGATGCCAGCAACACGTGACAAAGAAGTTGGGAAAGGTGGCAATAAATACTGATAAAGTTGAGGAATGCTCATCAAACACTTATTTGGAACATCCCACAGGTGAACAGGCAAATTGGGAACAGGTGGGTGCCATGATTGGGTATAAAAGTAGATTCCATGAAATGCTCAGTCATTCACAAACAAGGATGGGGTGAGGGTCACCACTTTGTCAACAAATGCGTGAGCAAATTGTTGAACAGTTTAAGACAAACCTTTCTCAACCAGCTATTGCAAGGAATTTAGGGATTTCACCATCTACGGTCCGTAATATCATCAAAGGGTTCAGAGAATCTGGAGAAATCACTGCATGTAAGCAGCTAAGCCCGTGACCTTCGATCCCTCAGGCTGTACTGCATCAACAAGCGACATCAGTGTGTAAAGGATATCACCACATGGGCTCAGGAACACTTCAGAAACCCACTGTCAGTAACTACAGTTGGTCGCTACATCTGTAAGTGCAAGTTAAAACTCTCCTATGCAAGGCGAAAACCGTTTATCAACAACACCCAGAAACGCCGTCGGCTTCATTGGGCCTGAGCTCATCTAAGATAGACTGATACAAAGTGGAAAAGTGTTCTGTGGTCTGACAAGTCCACATTTCAATTTGTTTTTGGAAACTGTGGACGTCGTGTCTTCCGGACCAAAGAGGAAAAGAACCATCCGAATTGTTATAGGCGCAAAGTTGAAAAGCCAGCATCTGTGATGGTATGGTGGTGTATTAGTGCCCAAGACATGGGTAACTTACACATCTGTGAAGGCACCATTAATGCTGAAAGGTACATACAGGTTTTGGAGCAACATATGTTGCCATCCATGCAACGTTACCATGGACGCCCCTGCTTATTTCAGCAGGACAATGCCAAGCCACGTGTTACATCAACGTGGCTTCATAGTAAAAGAGTGCGGGCACTAGACTGGCCTGCCTGTAGTCCAGACCTGTCTCCCATTGAAAATGTGTGGCGCATTATGAAGCCTAAAATACCACAACAGAGACCCCGGACTGTTGAACAACTTAAGCTGTACATCAAGCAAGAATGGGAAAGAATTCCACCTGAGAAGCTTAAAAAATGTGTCTCGGTTCCCAAACTTTTACTGAGTGTTGTTAAAAGGAAAGGCCATGTAACACAGTGGTGAACATGCCCTTTCCCAACTACTTTGGCACATGTTGCAGCCATGAAATTCTAAGTTAATTATTATTTGCAAAAAAAAAATTAAGTTTATGAGTTTGAACATCAAATATCTTGTCTTTGTAGTGCATTCAATTGAATATGGGTTGAAAAGGATTTGCAAATCATTGTATTCCATTTATATTTACATCTAACACAATTTCCCAACTCATATTGAAACGGGGTTTGTACATGGAGAATAGCCGGCATCTCCAACTGTTGTCTACTGTGAATTTTTTTAAGGCATGTAACGTTAATGTTTTCACATTCGCAAGCATTTCGTAAGTAGTTTAGCCTAAAGTTAGGTAGCATGGCTACCTGGCTAACGTTACAAACTAACATGTAACTTATGCAGAAATTTTCTCTGGCCTTACCTGAGTGAGTCAGCATCTGAAATGCCTCACTCCGAGGGGATAGATTCATACCTCCTACCACTCGTTATGTCTACTACCCTTACATGCAAAGACTCATTGGGACACCACTACCCTCACAAGAACGTGCAAAATGTAGGGCGAAGGGGAGTATTGGGACTGACCCTTATTGTGTGTCTTATTGTATTGTATTATCAAGTATTTTAACAAACATAATGCAATAAAAAATAAGGGAATACATTCAGCTATCCTAAATGATATTCCACATAATATTTATATGTACATTTTAAAGTACACCCTACAACATTTTTTTTTTTTTTAATCATCTGCTATATTGTAGAGCTAAGGGATTATTTCAAATTAATTTAAAAAAATAGGCTTGAATTTAAGAGGAGACATTTATTTTAACAATTACATTAAAATATCTTTAAACATAATATCTGAGTAGTACTTTGTGTTGTTGCTGTATGTAATTCAACAAGAAAGACAAAGAAGATCTCTGCCTTTGTGGGACACCATCTGGATTTTCTTCACAGGTGTGTTTCTGAGAGGACATCCAACTACAGTGCATCATTATCAAGTTAGCGAAGCTGATGGGTGACTGCCATGTTACATTTTCTTCAAAAAATTAAACAATCATAGAATCACCATACACTGTATAATAACTAATACATAGGAATACTTGCTTTAAAGTTATTTTACTTGCTTTGTAAAGAGAATCATGGTCCCTCCTGTTAAGAATAACAATTAATTAATTGGGGACGGCGTGGCGAAGTTGATAGAGTGGCTGTGCCAGCAATCGGAGTGTTGCTGGTTACTGGGGTTCAATTCCCACCTTCTACCTTCCTAGTCACGTCCGTTGTGTCCTTGGGCAAGACACTTCACCCTTTGCCTCTGATGGCTGCTGGTTAGCGCCTTGCATGGCAGCTCCCGCCATCAGTGTGTGAATGTGTGTGTGAATGGGTAAATGCGGAAATACTGTCAAAGCGCTTTGAGTACCTCGAAGGTAGAAAAGCGCTATACAAGTATAACCCATTATTAATGCATAACAATGAATTCAACATTTATTAAATAACAGAAATATATCTTAACAACCTCTAAATGCTGAAATCTACTGCATATATGAAACCAATTTTGAAAGTAACAAAGTTGACCAGAGTGCTGTAAGGATTAGGTAAGTAGTAAAAAAATCAAAGTGCGGTTGTTCACAATATGTTGAAAATAAAATATTTCTCTCTGAGCAGGAGATAAATATGCCGACAAAAACGCTCATACACCTACGAAAGATACATGTGAAAAAACTAATTTTCATATTTTTAAGCTTTTTTTAAACCTAATTAAGACGCCTTAGGTCCTCCCGTCTTCTTCTATGGTGTTTTACCTGCAAGCCCATGTATAGAAAAACTGCTTCCGGGCAAATGTGTTGCCCCCGACGCCAAAACACTGTCTTTAGTTTGAAACCGTAAAAAGAAGAAGCGAAACCAAAAAAAAAAAGAAACAAAACAGCGAGAAAGAAATAGAATAAAGGTGTACACAAATATGAATATTGGCATCGAAAACATGTTATGTTTAAAAAAAATATCCACCAAAAATATTGTATTTTTTCAATGTTTTTTCAATGTCAAGACTTCTTTCGGTGCCAATACAACTCTTTGTACAATGCCATTTTTTCTTTCTTCGACAATACGAACAGTCTTTTCCTTGAAATTTAAAACTCCTTCCATCAATCTACAAAGCCTTTTGATTGAACGTTTTGTTTTTATGATCCTCCGTCCGAAAATTCTTTCAAAACAACTCTCTCCCGCCAGTCTTTATTTGCTTCTGACCAGCATCCACCCAGAGACATTCTTGGTAGTAGTGTCATGTTCATAGTAGAACATATTTTAATGCTGTCTGCTATTTAACATCAGTATAACCATTAGAGACGTAATTTTTGTAATATGTGCCAGTATTACAGCCGACATCAGGCACAGGAAGAACTACGCTGCTGACTTGCCCCTCATGCCTTGTTTTGGTGTGGGGTTATAGTCAACCAGAAAAGCAATACATTAAAGGCCTACTGAAACCCACTACTACCGACCACGCAGTCTGATAGTTTATATATCAATGATGAAATCTTAACATTGCAACACATGCCAATACGGCCGGGTTAACTTATAAAGTGCAATTTTAAATTTCCGGCTAAGCTTCCGGTTGAAAACGTCTATGTATGATGACGTATGCGCGTGACGTCAATCTTTGGAACGGAAGTATTCGGACGCCATTGAATCCAATACAAAAAGCTCTGTTTTCATCTCAAAATTCCACAGTATTCTGGACATCTGTGTTGGTGAATCTTTTGCAATTTGTTTAATGAACAATGAAGACTGCAAAGAAGAAAGTTGTAGGTGGGATCGGAGTATTAGCGGCTGGCTGCAGCAACACAACCAGGAGGACTTTAACTTGGATAGCAGACGTGCTATCCGACGCTAGCCGCCGACCGCATCGGTGATCGGGTGAAGTCCTTCGTCGCACCGTCGATCGCTGGAACGCAGGTGAGCACGGGTGTTGATGAGCAGATGAGGGCTGGCTGGCGTAGGTGGATAGCTAATGTGTGGTCCCGTTGCTAAGTTAACTTCAATGGCGTCGTTAGCAACAGCATTGTTAACCTTCGCCAGGCTGGAAAGCATTAACCGTAGTAGTATTGTTGATTTTCTGTCTATCCTTCCAGTCAGGGGCTTATTTCTTTTGTTTCTATATGCAGTTAAGCCCGATGCTATCACTTTAGCTCCGTAGCTAAAGTGTTTCGCCGATGTATTGTCGTGGAGATAAAAGTCACTGTGAATGTCCATTTCGCGTTCTCAACTAATTTTCAAGAGGATATAGTATCCGAGGTGGTTTAAAATACAAATCCGTGATCCTCAATAGAAAAAGGAGAGAGTGTGGAATCCAATGAGCCAGCTTGTACCTAAGTTATGGTCAGAGCGAAAAAAGATGCGTCCTGCACTGCACTCTAGTCCTTCACTCTCACGTTCCTCATCCACAAATCTTTCATCCTCGCTCAAATTAATGGGGTAATCGTCGCTTTCTCGGTCCGAATCGCTCTCGCTGCATTGAAAACAATGGGGAAATGTGAGGAGCCTTTCAACCTTTGACGTCACGCTACTTCCGGTACAGGCAAGGCTTTTTTTTATTAGCGACCAAAAGTTGCGAACTTTATCGTCGATGTTCTCTACTAAATCCTTTCAGCAAAAACATGGCAATATCGCAAAATGATCAAGTATGACACATAGAATGGATCTGCTATCCCCGTTTAAATAAAAAAAAATTCATTTCAGTAGGCCTTTAAAAGGTAATAAGCTCCCCCCAGTGTACGAAAGGCACATGGCATATGATTTATAGAGAGTGTGCATGGACACTGGAACTTCACATGTAGGTGTGTAAATACAAATAACCAAACTATTTGAGAAATCAGACTAAAATCACAGCTGACTCTTCTCACCCTGGACACACACTATTCTCCCCTCTCCCCTCAGGCAGGAGACTACGCTCCATCCAGACCCACACCTCCCGCCACCTGAACAGTTTTTTCCCCTCGGCCATCAGGCAAATGAACAATAACTCCTAACAGCAGCTCCTTGAATTCCTTGAATCCCTTCTAAGTCTATCTGATAGCTCAGTCACAGCTCTTTTTATTACCAAATATGTGTTATATGTGTTCTATGTCGCACGTTTGCACCAAGAAAAATTCCTAGTTTGTGAACCCGTTCTCAAACAATGGCAATAAAACTATTCTGATTCTGATTCTGATTCTGAAATTAGTGCATGGAAATCTACTCAATGACTGAGGTTCAATCTTACGGGTGACAACTTTTTCCAAAATAAAACAAACAAATACATAGCAATATGCATGCTAGGCTAGTAGGTGGTGAATGCACTTCTTGTCCTACCACTGCCCTTTCCAGAAATGACTTTATTCGGGTTCTGATTGGCTACACTGTAATTGCCTTGTGGCTAAGGTTTGTACCACCAACACAGAGACTATCCATGCATAAAAGGACATCATACTGCACATGCTTCTAAACAATCTCTCTAAAAATTACTAGCACTTCTGGGGGGCGATGTGTTTGTTGGTGATCAGAGGGCATACTTGCCAACCTTGAGACCTCCGAATTTGGGAAATTGGAGGGGGGGTTGAGGTGGGGGAGGCGGTGTTTGGTGGTAGCGGGGGTATGTATTGTAGCCCGGGAGAGTTAGGGCTGCAAGGGATTCTGGGTATTTGTTCTGTTGTGTTTATGTTGTATTACGGTGCGGATGTTCTCCCGAAATGTGTTTGTCATTGTTGTTTGGTGTGGGTTCACAGTGTGGCGCATATTTGTAACAGTGTTAAAGTTTTTTATCTGGCCACCCTCAGAGCGACCTGTATGGTTGTTGATCAAGTATGTCTTGCAGTCACTTACGTGTGTCTGCAGAAGCCGCATACAACATGTGACTGGGCCGGCACGCTTTTTTTATGGTGAAAAACCGGACGCGACGACAGGTTGTAGAGGACAATAAAGGCAGTGCCATCACGGCACGCCCTTAATATTGTTGTCCGGGTGAAAATCGGGAGAAATTCGGGAGAATGGTTGCCCCGGGAGTTTTTCGGGAGGGGCACTGAAATTCGGGAGTCTCCCTTAAAAATCGGGAGGGTTGGCAAGTATGTCAGAGGGGCCGTAAGCGCAAATTGGCAGCCATGCTTCCATCAGTCTGCCCCAGGGCAGCTGTGGCTACAAATATAGCTTACCACCCTCAACGTGTGAATGTGGAGTAAATTAATGATGGGTTCTCACTTCTCTGTGAAGTGCTTTGAGCGACTAGAAAAGCGCTAAATTAATCTAATATAGATTTAGACTTAGAATTAGACAAACTTTATTGATGTCAAGACTTGGACTATGGGTTGTTTGTTTTCCCGAGATGCAAGTAAAGTTGGAGCGGGCAAGGCGTGAAGGTAAGGACATCTTTATTTTAACACTAACTACAAAATACAAACAAAAGGGTACAAACAAAAGGTGCGCACAAAGGCGGAGAACAAACTTGACTAATGAAACCAAAACTAGCACTTGGGCAAAAAACTATGAACAATAAACAAAAACTTACTTGGAACGCAGGGAACTATGGCATAGATTTCAAAGGTAGCATGGAGGTACAGAAGTAGCATGGCATGAAGTGAGCAGAGGTAATGTCGCCAGGCTGACTTCCTGGCAACAATGGGCTTAAATAATACAAACATGATTGACAACAGGTGCGCGAGTGCAAAACGTGAAACAGGTGAAACTAATGGTCGCTATAGTGACAAAACAAACAAGAGTGCACAAAGAGTCCAAAAACCAAACCGAACATAACCGAAACAAAACATGATCACACAGACATGACAATTGATCCACAAGGGAAATTGGAAATAGAGTGGTGCATCGGTTTTTGTGCAAAAATGTTTGCCAAAATGTTGCCCCGGTGGTGTATACTATCTCACTTATCATATACGCAACAAACTAGTCCGTTTGCTCTCGTATCCAATAATCCCAAGCATTGATGACTCAGTGTCTGTGCTTTTTCATTTATTATGACCGCAAAAAAGCCACCATGGCGCCGAAGAAAGTATTCTGATAAAGAAAGCAAGAAACACTGTTGAATTGAAGAAGAAACTTGTAGCAAAGTACAAAGGTGGCGTCTTAGTGACTCGCCCTTCCCCTCCTCCCTCTATGCCAGGGGTCTCAAAGTCAATTGGATCTTGGGGCAGCTGCAGCTGGTTGTAGGGTCCGGTTGAGGCAGGACCACACCAAATATTCTCTTCAGAATCACGTTTTGAACATGTGACTAAAGTTGGTGCCTACTTCTACCAGCAGCTATTGTGACCCAGATAGTAGGACTTAATTCATTAAAATGTAGAATTGCATATAAACATTTTTATATTTTGACACTGTTGACTTCCCCAGGAGACGGCCAGAGACATTCCGCTTGCTTACATTAAGTTGCTCTTTGTGTTAACTAATGTGTCTTTAATGTGCTGTCATTTTTTGTCTGCACCATTAATGTACTTGGTGTTCTTTTTACTGGGATTCAAGATTGCCACGATCTCACTCCACAGTTTTTATTAGTTTCTTGTATTTTGTTTTTTTTCCTGTCCAGTGCTCATAATTTTTTCCCACTTCCTGATTCCCTCCATTTGTGGCCACTTTATTCTGAGCGCTGGCTCCCTCACCTATTCCTGATTGGCAATCAGTCTACTTCTTATGCCCGCCCTGACCTCTGGACTGGACTGGATCATTATTTTGCTTTGTGCTCAGACATGCTGCATAGCATTCCCTATGTCTGTAGCTTTTTGTGCATTTCCTTCCTTTCAGTTTGTATACAACCTGTGTTTTCCCTGATAGATGGTTTTTGGTTTTTTTACTTACAATTCACCTGCTATCCCTTTATCCTGGGGTCCAGATCAACAACAGCCACTTAAGACTTTAAAGTACCAGTAGAGTGAAAATACAAGTTCCCTCTATATTGAAGATATTATCATATACAGTATATCTAAATTATGACACCAAAAGATTCCAAAAATTGTGAAGAAATAGATATATGATCAAAATGTTATTAATCTTGTGGAGATTCCAGAGTCATTTTAAAAGAGATAATGAGCAAGCCAGTCACGTGATCTGTGACGTAGAAGTACCAGCAACAGATCCCTTCCCTATCAACGGCAATGCTAATCAAGCAGACTTTGTGAACGCCAACAATGATTACTTTGGGAAAAATTATGATCCACAAACCTATATTTTTGAGTCCGAACAGAGAGTGGATGAGTAATAAGTTGTAAATGGATGCAGCTTTATTGAAAAACTATAGCATTAGCAGCATTGCAAGGTGCTAAACATGCAAACTAACCATAACAAACAATAATAACACAAACACTTACAGTAATATTTTTATTCTTACTGGGATACCGACTGACGGGACGCTCACATAATTTCGTTTAGATGAAGTTTCAATCACAATCCCCATGAAGGATTAAAAAATGTTGCTGCAGGTTTCTGTTTGACCTTCTCGGAGGATGTGAAAGTCGACCAGCCTCTCGGTCCATGGCCACATGTATCTACTAACAGGTGAGAGATGCTTGAATTATAATATAGAATTTACTTTTAGCAAGTTTGAGACAAAGCACAAACAGCCACCAGTTCATTGTGTCAACAATAGCAGCGTAAGCTAGCATTAGCTCACTGCTATCAATGCGCCACTGAAATAGGCCGTCTGCGTTGCGGCTTATAATAACAATATCACTCATATTTGGTTAATTTTCAGGTGTTCTTGCTTTTTATTTTCGGTTTCTGGATGTTTTTAGAGAGGGTGTAATGGGCGCAATCGAGGACACTCCATCTGCTGACTCAATTGTTAGCTATTTATTTATTATTTTGAATTCATTAAAAAAGCTAAACGTATGTGTTCTTGTCTTACATAAGGATTGTGAATTATAAACAGCAAATCTCTTTCCAATTTTTACGTATTTGCAGTTTGACCGATCTAATAACATGGTCAGGGTGCAGAAGTGTTACTCCAGTGACGTGGAATCTAGGGAACTTGCTGAAGATGTTCGGAGCGGAATATTTAAAAATGGCCAACTGAATTTGTGGCATTTTGTGTTTCGACGGTATTTTCACATATTTTGCGGATTGTAAATACTATTGGATATGGTTAGATGGATACAATGAAACACAATTAGACATATAAAGTCAACTTTTTTCTCCACTTTCTTGGTACGTCAACATATTTAACGATTAGTCACCTAGAATGCAGAGGTCCCAATTAAACTTAATTGTTTAAGTTAACTAGAGAGTCACAAAATATGAGCCTGCAGATCTCAAATGGCCCACGGTCCGCAAGTTTAAGACCCCTGAACATTGCTGTCTTCGCCAAAGAATTTACAATAAAGATAAAAGTGACGTTAAATCATTTATACATTTCATTTATCATTTAATATTAATTTACATTGTTTTCTGGATGTAAAATTATAATCATTCTCCATAAAACGTTTTTGTGTTCATATTTGTGGGTGTCTGGAACTGATTAATTGATTCACATTATTTGTTATGGGGAAAATAGTTTAGTTTTCATACAATTTGGGGTTTGTTTGACCTTTTGGGTATAAACTAAAGCAAGATAAAATATAGGTTAATTTTTTGTATTTTTTTGGAAAACTGCGTTTAAACGTTTACGTCCATGGTGCTAAAAAGGCCAAATTTGTATTAAAGTCTGTGTTTCATGTAATTTCCTGTCACCTCCTGAAAGGCAAAAGGTCTTTCTGTGTTTGATTTTGCAAGACCATTAACTGTTGCTGTACTGCACGCTGTGAGATTTTTCTAACATTGTTTTTGTCATGACCGCCATGAAAGCTTTGTTATCTCTTGACACTGTATTTTGTTTTATTTCTTGTCCAGCACTCTTATTTTGGTTTCTTTTTTCTGTTAGCCTCCTTTTGCCACTATCTCTCCTGTGTATGCGCTGGCTTCCTCACCTGTCCTTGGTTGCCAATCAGGATGCTTTATATGGACATTGTTGGATTATTGCTTATGTTTTCTACTTGGCTGAACATGTTGTTTTGTTTCATAACTAAAATGTGCACAGCTTTTCCTATGCAACCCCTTACTACAGCATTCATCTGAGGTTGTTATTAAATAAATGTTTACCTGCGCTACGCCTGCCGTCTAGGCATCCTGGGGTTGGAGACCAAAACATACCATAACAGTTTAAAGAGTAAGTTAAAAAAAAGTAAAGTGGTTGAAATTTCACCGAGTAGGAGAGTTAGGTGGACTTGAAGACAGGCTGTGAAAATTGGGTTTAAAGATGCAGCATCAGGTTGTGGAATCAATCAGCAGGTAGATATGTGGAAATGTTTCAGAACGCCCAAGCCTCTCTGGTGATGGTTGGTCTTCCAATAGTACAATAATGCAACATATGGATAATGAACAAGGACTAAAGAAGTGTGTAGCTTAAATTTAGTACAAATATAGCCTATTTGTCTTTTAATAGAACAGTGCTTCTCAAACTGTGTTGCGTTTACCTCTTGTCAGAGTCGTGTGTAAAGTGGGTATGGCCAACTAAACGAGAGACGCCATTTTTGCTACCAAGGAATTGTGCAGCTGTGTCCGGAAGCAGGCAATAGCAATCATTCTGACGTTAGGTTTCCTGACGAAATAAACCAAAGTTATAAGTCTATATATAGTTTGAAACATACTCCAGCTCATAAACTTACAATAACACATGCTTTTATTTCGTCAAAGTATAATTTTGCAGTTATATTTGATGCACTCTGCTGCTGCCATCATGCAGTGCTTAGTGACCAGCAGGCTGTCTAACACCCACCCGACAGCGCAAGAAATGTAAAAACAAATACAGGAATGACCAACAATCTTCATTCGTTTTGGACCAAGTATGTCAAGTGTGGTGACTGCCTTCGATGTATTTTTATCCACTATCATCTATTACTACACCCAAAATGTGGTTTATTTTACTCTTTCAATGTCTACTCCATCTATTTGTATTTGCGTTTGTTTTTCACGTCTACTGTTACCAAATAGCGTTATCATAGTTTTACTCAGATTCAAGGATAGGATAGACCAGTGGTCATCAACCTTTTCAAGCCCAAGATCCCTGGTCTCAGCCAACAACCAAAGCAATATCTAACCCTGCATCAACTATATATATATATATATATATATATATATATATATATATATATATATATATATATATATATATATATATATATATATATATATATATATATATATATATATATATATATATATATATATATGGATGGATGGATGGTTCTTTATTGTCATTGCACAAGTACAACAACATTTTGTTTTCAGCACAAACCCGTTCAAGATTAACCGAACAGGCAGTATACAGGGTTTTACAGAACATAAAACTCTGATATATATATACTGTATATATATATAGGGCTGTTAAGTGATTATTTTTTTAATCAGAGAAATCACACTCTAAATCTGTGATTTATCATGATTAATCATGGGTTATTATTTGCTTGCATAAATACAATTTGCTAAAGAAAATAGCCCAATATTTGGTAACAAATGCAATTTAGTACTCTGAATGTCGATTTTGTTGTTGTTGTTTTTTAAGTCAGAGCTTTGTGTTGTTAATATTAGCTGATGTCAACATGTTGGCTTTTTCTCATTGTGCTTCTTATTATTTTCCCAATTTTTGCTGGTGTTTTCTTTTGTTTTTTGTAATGTATCTAGGGCCAATGACAAAGTAGTCACAGACCACAGATCGCCCCCGTGCCACACTTTGGGCCCCCTGCTGTAGCAATTTCACGTCTTGTTATGTTTCCTTAGTTTGTGTTTATTTCCTGTCAGTGCTCTTATTTTAGTTCTTTTTCCTGAGCGCTCGTTTCCCTCACCTGTCCCTGATTGGAAAGTCTGGCACACCTGGTTGCAGTTGCCAATCAGGCTGCTATTTATGCCTGCCTCGCCCTTTCGTCAGGGCTCGAGGATTGTGATTATGCTACAGGGTTTTAGCTGCGGTGTCGAGAGCAGTGGGATGTGGAGCTGAAGACAGGTGAGGTGTGCAGGCATTTTCAGGGGTTAAAATGCGTGCCTGTTGGTCACTCTCCAGGTGAGGATGTCCCTAATGTCATATAATTCTTTTTTTTTTCTAACATTTTCGCGATCTCCTGATTGGGTCCCAAAGACCGACTTGTCGATCGCATTCGGCGGGTTGGCGACCCCCCGGGTAGACTTTATTTATCCCACAATCAGGAAATTATGTGGTCGCAATGCAGGTACAAAAAGTCCACCGAGAGGATAAAACCACTTGAAAACCAGAGAGAAACATTAAAAAACACAAAATACATAAAATATATTAAAACAGCACAGAGCTGATGCAACCAGCTGCCTCTTTAGCGGCGCCATTTCTACATACAACTACAAAGTAAAACACAATAAAAGAAAAGAAATGAGCAATACATAATACGTATAGTCTGTTTTTGTCAAACCATCTCTTTAATGTGTTCATTTATTCTGTTATTTGTATTAGCTTCTGTGTATTCTGTCCTGAACAAAACGGAGACGTTGTGTCGTGTGTCTACCTCGCACAAGACACTGTAATGGGTGGCATCCAGTGTTGACGGCAAACTTTCTCTTTCCATACTTGTTTTCTTTACGTGTTGTGAGGAAAGCTGTGTGAAAAGCTCTCCGCATTTCTCACGAGTAGAGCAGCCCCATGATGCACAAAAGAGCATTTTTACATGCCGAAAAACTAACAAGGAAGCGTCTGAGCTGCAGACACGTAGCATCAGCTCAAATTTTGTAGCAGTCATGGTGCCCTGTAGTCACGTGAGTGCCTTTTGACCAATCATTGAGGGGATCACCTGAAACCGTGTTGGCCATAGTCTCTTTATACACGACTCTGCCACTAGTGGTATGCCAAAGAATCACTTGATTTTAGTACAGTGTTTGTTTTTTTTCCTATATTCAAACACAGTTTTACTGTTCAAACTGCGTGCAATGTTATAGTGACTACAAATATTAAAAATACTTGTTAAATTAAACTTCTGGCTTGTTTAAAGGAATACTTAGGCCTGCAGACCTGCTCAGTGGCCTTGTGGTTAGAGCAGGGGTAGGAAACCTATGGCTCGCGAGCCAGATGTGACTCTTTTGAGGACTGCATCTGGCCCTCAGATGAATCTTAGCTGACATTGCTTAACACGATAAGTAATGAATAATTCACATTGGAAATCACAGTGTTAGAAATAACATTCAAAATATAAAACACTCTCCTGAATTTTAATCCATCCATTCGTTTTCTTCCGTACCTGTTCAAAGTTGCGGGTGGCTCAGCCAATCCCAATGTTGGTCTTACTTAAAAATGCACGCATCTAGTTGTATTCAGTGTTAAAAAATATTATATGGCTCTCACGGAAATACATTTTAAAATATTTGGCTTTCCTGGCTCTCTCGGCCAAAAAGGTTCCCGACCCCTGGGTTAGAGTGTCCGCCCTGAGATCGGTAGATCCTGAGTACAAACCCTGGCCGAGTCATACCAAAGACTATGAAAATGGAACCCTCAGCATCAAGGGTTGGAATTGGGGGTTAAATCACCAAAAATGATTCCCGGGCGTGGCCACCACTGCTGCTCACTGCTCACTCACCTCCCAGGGGTTGAGGCTGATGGGTCAAATGCAGAGGATAATCTCACCACACCTAGTGTGTGTGACAATCATTGGTACTTTAACTTTAACTTAGAGAGCCAAGTGTTTTCTGGGGTGGTATTTGGTGAGACCCACTGTATTAGAATATTACTTGCAGAGGGATTACAATTCCTTCAGGGGTAAGGAGTTTTTTTTAGAAACTGCTGCAGTTGGACAAATATTTGCAACTTCTAAGAAGATGACAAACATACTTCCTAAAAGTGTGATGCCATAAAAGTAGGCTATGATGTGCTTATAACAATGACTAGAATTTCACCTATTTTTCACTTTTCCTGGCAGAGATGATGTCATTTCTCCCAGCGTGAAATCCCAGCGCTTGTAACCAGATTAGAGCGGGAGCTTCGTGTCTGAGCCCAGCAGGGAGAGAGGGGCTGCAGTTTCCAATCCCCAGTCTCAAATTTGTATCACGTCCATGACTGGATTTATTAAGCCTAATGCTGTTAATCTGCTTGATTTCCAGTGTAAACGTATCGGGGTGACATGCTGGAGGTAAGATAACGACAGACAGGGGAGATGATAAAGAGCCCTCGCTGTTTTCAAGTATGAGCCAACCTCCGTGCGTTTATCAGACACACTGTGATCTTGTCAAATACAGACAACTGTCACGGGTCAGGGCAGGCCAAAAACAATGGTGTTAGGTCTCTTGCTATCACTCCAGCTGTAGACCAAGAGTTATTTACCTCTGCGTTATCTACTTTGAGCCAGGGGGAGCTCAGTGTTTTCACCACTAAACATAGAAAACAGTATCAGGAGGCAAAACAAGTTGGATTTATGTAAACACTTTGGAGATAGACAGGAGGGAACCTGTGGTTTCGCGCGCATCTCTGACAGCCTAGCAGTTGTTTGCATGTCAAAGCCAAAACGATCAGCCACGTTCAAATGCTCAATAAGATGTAATAACATAGTGTGATGGCGGCTTCTGGAGTGGTCAGAGTAGAGCCCGTGCCTGCTTTCGCCCTATGCGGTGAATTTCGGTGGCCGAGCGCCGTCTGCGAGGACCACAAGGCTCACCGCCGTCTCGCTTTGGCGTCGCAGCCGCTGAGTTGTGCTGTGCTGGCAGGGCCGACTTTACCTCACCACATCTCACCATACCACAACACAGCATGCAGCCACAGTCACATGGCGCTCTTTGCATGCATGCATGTCGACTTTTACTCGGTTTTCAGATCCACTTCTACAGAGGATGTGAAGATGTTGCTACTGCATTAAACCAATGTGTTCCAGTAATTATGAATAAAAGGGCTATGATCAGAAAGGGCAGAATTATCAAGTGTTTCATGTTGTTAGAAAGCGGTTAACACACTGCTAATATTTTTAGCAGGTTTACACAAAGTGACCAATATTAGCATCTCGGTTTTATGCACCCCTTTTTTGTATGATTCGGTTTTCGACAACATGTTTTGGCCCCTGTTTCTGTATATCTTCTTGGTTATGGCATGGCCAAACATTGTAACTCCATCACCTTCACCCTTAGGCGGTTCCTGGAAATGTGTTTGGGCTCCTTGTTGGAAAACTGTCATGCAGGCCAGTTTATAAAGCTCAGTCTCTGCTTTACAATGTCACATTACATGTTGGAATTCATGTTTCCTTCAATGAACCACAGCTTTCTAACCCTAGCAGCATTCATATATACCTAAACCGTGATATTACCACCATACTTGACTGTGGGCAAGACACAATTATTTTGGTGCTCACTTGTGTTGGCAGTTATTTAGACAATAATGGCTGTGTGTTGACCAATTTTCATGAGGGAGTTCATCTATTCTGCTATATATGTTACGTTTGGGTGTTTGTCTGAAGCCCGGGATGCAGAGACGGCAGGCAAGTGCAGCGAAAAAGCCCCTTTTTACACATCTGAAAGAAAAACACAAAGCTGTGCAGCAGGGAACTGTGAAACGGGCAAACAGGCATATGACGTGTGCAAAGCAAGCAAAACAAATGGTGAGAAGCAGCCTGATTGGCGACCAGAAACAGGTGTGCCCTGATTGCCATCGTGCCCTCACCTGTGCACTGCAAAAAATAACTGAAATAAAAAGACTGCATTTTTGGAAACAAAATACTATAAACTAGTGAAATTAACTAGCTGCAATGACATCATTTGACTAAATAAGGCATCCTAAATAAAGATTTGTATATCTAGAAATTAGCAGGACCTTTAAAATAGAATTATATATTTTATTCTGAAAACAAACATTCAACATGCAATTCTTAAATTAAGCATCCTCAAGATGTTGCAGAATATTTAAACGAGATTTTTTATGTGGGGAAAAAAAACTAAATATTTTATTTGAACTGATATTTTCTTAATTCTACATTTTAAAACTAGAATAATAAAAATATAATTATTTATGACAAAATTAATATTAGCCAATGACTAAAAATAAATCAATAGCTTTTGAAACTAGGGAAATTTCTAGAAATACAAATATTTTGCAGTGTGGCAAGGAGTGTTGGCAAATGGAGGCGAACGAAAAATAAATGCGCTGTACAGGAAATAATACAAAATACAAGAGATTACTAATAACTGTCATGTGGGATCATGGAAATACAAGCTTCTATATTGTCTTTTAAGAACATATACTGTGATTTAAAAACATTTTAATAGTGTGCTCGCCTTTGTAAGATACTGTGTCGTACTCTGATAGCCACTTAGTTGATTAGTTTTTGCTGTTGTTTGACGAAAATCTTTTTGCAACAAAGTACATCACACGTCAAATTAAATCCCTTAATGAGGACTTTTTATATTATTTTTGTCAATATGTGTCATGTCTCGTGTCATTGTCCAAAAAAAAGCCAGCAGTCTCCAAAGTGAACAACCCACAATGACACATTCTAGAATACTTCATTTTTGCCACTCGTGTCAAACAGTTTGTGACAGGATGCTGCTGCGAAGAAGGGCAGCAATGAAAAGTTGTATAACATGTGGCATAGTTCAAAGGGTTCACTAAAACAAATCGCATAGAGTTTGGTTGCGATGTTTCATCTCTCCACATGGAGCATGAAGTGAAATGTCACAGAATTAAGGTCAACTCCAGAGGCCATAACAGTATTTGTGTAGGTGACTTACTTAAACGACAAATATGAGAGCAGATGTGTTCAACTACTAGATCTTTTGTCCCTGCTGCAGTTTCTATTAAAGCGATTTAGCCGGTGGGCTGGACTTGTCAGAGGCACTTGCAACACACATTATGCCCGTTAAATTGTTTTCCAGCCCACACTCATATCCTCTGTCTGCATCTCAAATTAATTCATTGGCTTTGGAAGAGAATTATTCATGAGTGAATCGGCTCACTGGAATGGTTTGCCTTGTTTTGCATCACAGCTCTCCCCTGATGCCATTCAGCTGGGAATGTCTGTCAGAAACATCCACTTTTAATGGCAGCAAAACAACAAAAGATTTAAAAAAAGTGTGCTTTTTTTCTACCCATATTGAATATAATAATGCTTCTTAATGGATATCATTTTAATCCCATTTCCCAAAAGTTATTCCCTCAGAATTAGTTTATCTGTTGTTTTGTTTATTTTCTCCCATGTCCCATGGTGATATGGAATGGAAGTGACTGGAGGTTAATGATGAGCAGCCAAAAACCTGATGATTGAAATGTGTTTAGTTATCAGAGCTTCGGTCCCCGGTGGATCTCAATTCCAGATGTCTACGTTCTGCAAGTTCAGAAGTTTATTTACGCTCCTTTGGGGACTCGCATTAGCTGCTTATTGTGCAGCCATATTGATGGTAAGCTCAGGTGGCCAGTCTGTGAAGAAATATAGCCAGCCGGATTGCCAATGTCTGGAAAAAGGCTTAAAACTGCAGTGGAACTTCAGCATCTAAATGTCACAAAAGTCGTACTATTTGAAAATCATTTTCTGGAAAAATCCCCTGCAGGGATGGAAGCGCTCTCATGCATGAAAGTGAAAACTCATAAAATATTGCAAGCACAGTGAGCATCTACATCAGGGGTGTCACAAGTACTGCCCACGGGCCTGATTTGGAACCGGTTTTACCCGGCCTGCCAGCTGAGTTTGCGAAGTATAGAAATGAGCTGAATTAAAGAAAGAAACTGCTGTTCGAAATGTGTCCACTGGATGTCGCAATAGTGATTCTTTGTATCCCTTGCCGGAGAGCATGCATGACTTCAGAATGGGTTATGGGTTATTATTATTAATTTAATCTTCTGATAGATTGAAAATTAACACAAATGAAAGCCAAACTCACTTCCATCTATTTGACTAATGAACATTATCAACTCATTTATTCAGAAAATGTAAATAACAACAAATGAAGATGGAATGCTACTAAACGCAACATGTAAGTTTAACAAAAACAAAAACAACTCTATGATTTGTACATTTTCAGAATGTGCTTGGTGGATTTTTTGACAAATAAAACAAAAGTTTTTTTTTTTTTAAGTTATCATGCCATGAAAATCTATTTCAGGCCTACTTGGAAATAGATTTACCTCCATGTGGCCCCTGAGCTACTGTAAAATTAGTGTGGAGTTGAAACTCAGTGTGAATGAAGTGTCCCTGCCCTGGAAGTAAGGAGCTGTCTCCTCCTTAATCTTACTCCTTGGTGAAGTACCAGAAAGAACTACATTTCCCAGAACACCAAGGTCAAGATGGCCACCAATTGGCTGATTCAAGGCAGCTGTTAAGGAATGGTGGTGCTGTCTCATTTCATGCAAGCAAGCAGAGCGGCAAGACGCAAAAATCTACAAGATCCATCTTTAAAAGACTTCCAACACACCAATGGTCGGTGAATATACCCACTTTGCAATATGCTGAAATGCTTATTTGTTAAAACTCACCTTGACATGTTGGTTTACTTACCTGTCTTAAATTGTTTTTAGTTTGAACCACAGCAAATTTACTCCAACCTTGAGCATTGATTGCATCTGGGTATTTTCTTACTGTTTGATAATTAAAAAGCTTGAGTTAATTGAATTGTTAAATAAGCTCAATTTAAAGGGATAAAAAGTCAAAGATTATGGTTCAAAGTTAAAAGTAATAAAGATAAAAGCAAAGTTGAAGGATAAAAATGTTAAAACTTTTGCTTAAAGTTAAGCTAATTATACTTACCTTTATACTTACCTTACTAATTAAGCTACCTTATTAATTAAGCTAATTATACTTACCTTTTACTTACCTTTACTCCGTTTGGTGGATTTACTCAGTTCCATCATGGTAATGAATTTACATGATTGATTACTTAATTGCATGATTAGTTAAATGATTAATTGAGTGAACGATTAAGTAATTAAACGATTGATTGATTAAATTAAATGATCAATTAATTTTGACTTCTTTAAAGTGACTAAAACTACTTTTCTGATTTACTTGTTTCATTTTACTGAAACTGGTTAATTTGACAGTGCATTCACATGCATTTAATCTAAGTGTCTAGAGTCCTTTTGAAAAGTAATGTTTGATAATTTAAAAGTTTAAACAATGGTATTTAAAAGTTTGCAAATTTAACTTTAAAAATAATACCTGTTTGAATCAGTTGAATTTGAACCTTTTTGTAAATACCTGTACATATATTGTTTTTTCATTTGTTTCTTTGTGTTCGAAGGTTAACAACCTGATTGAATGAAGATCAACAGAAAAGAAACCAACAAAGCCAAAAAGTTGGATAAATAAAGTTGATCAATTGGAAATCCGAGTTGTCCTGGTGTCCTTTACGGAGTCAATAAGTGGAACTTGACAGTTGTTAACCACGGACCAGCCCTGGACAGTGAAGATCAAAGGCCTCAAGACCCAGGGGAGCTGTGGACGCCGGAGAAAACGGGATAAAGATGGCCGAAGAGGTATTGGGGAAGACTGCCGTGATCCTCAAGCAGGAGAGGACGACAGCCAAGAGGAACCTGACCAGAGTGGCCAACCTGATCTCCAGAGGAGCAGGCACCATGCTGCAATCCGAACTAAAAGAGGAGTTTGCCAAGTTTGCCGACCGTTTCACATCACTGCTGGATGCCAACGAGGACTTCAAGATTGGCCTGGAGGCTGACGTCAAGAAGGATGACCCAGATGGGGAGCTCGAGAAACAGCAGGAGGATGACATCCGAGCAACTATAAAAGATGCCGAAGATAAGATGGCAGAAATCAAGGACATTGTCCAGACCAACCTGTGGGGAAGATACGGGAAGACTGAGCTGAAGGCAGCGATTTCCGAGGCAGAGGACGCCATTCAAAGGGCTGAAAATGTAGCAGTTGAAAGCAACAACGTGGAAGGCTATGACGTTTACCTCACCCTGCTGAATGAGACGGTGAGTGTTACCATCCATACCATGGCCCATTGGGAGAAATGGATCCCTCAGCACTTAAAGGACGAGATGGATGACAAACTAACACAAGTGAAAGCAGCTCACTACAGGCTCAAGTTGAGGAAAGCTGAATTCGCCACATCCAGGAGGCTGGCTGATCAAGGTGCAGGAGGACGACCTGGCCAACCAACACATCCCATTGTGAGGATAAAGCCTACATCCCTACCAGTCTTCCATGGGAGCAAAATAGACTTTCACAGGTGGAAGAAGGATTGGGAGAGCCTCCAGAAACAAGGGGAGCCGACTGGATCACCAGAGGTAAAGAAGATCCAGCTGTTGGAGAGCGTCAGTGATTCCATTGCCAAGGAACTAAGACTGTCCACCTACACCACAGCAACAGATATCTTCAGGGTCCTCGAAAACAGGTACGGCAACAAATCAACGATCACAGTCGAAATCTTGGAAGCGCTGGACAAGATGGCACAAGTCAAGGGGAACCAGCCCAGGAAGGTCATTGACCTAATACAAGCTGTGGAGAAGGCCCTGGCTGACCTGACGGAGCTAGGAAACTCTGGAGCCATCAGAAACCCCCTCGTCATCAGGTCGATTGAAAGCAAGTTACCAGATTTCATAAAAAGAGACTGGCTGATGTATATGGTTGAGCCCACCAACCGTGTAACCCCAGACAACCATTTTGATATGCTCCTAAAGTTCCTAAAGAGCCAGGAGGAAATACTGGAACGACTCGAGCAACTAAAGCTGGTGGACAAAGCGGAAGAAGCAGACAGGAAGAAGCCAGAAAGAAAGTTTGCATCTACCAGGGCTACGAGTAAAGATGGTGACGAGGTCTGTGGCATTTGTGGTGGTGGTGGGCACACCAACAAGATCTACTTTTGCAAGAAGTTTAAAGGCTTGAAGCTACATGAGAAGAAAATGGCCCTGAAGAAGCTGGGAGCGTGCAGGAAGTGTCTTGGGTATCACGACGCAGGTGGCTACTGCAGAGACACCTTCCTATGCGGAAACCAAGACTGCAAAAGGGCAAGCGGCACACCTGACCACCACTACTTCCTATGCCCAACAGCAGAGGCCAGAAGAGAAGGAAGCAAAGGTGCAAAAGGAGGAAAAGAAAGAAAAGGTAAATTCACTGAGGAACAGGAGGCCTTCTTGTCACAACTTGCCCCAGAACTGGCAGAGAAGGGCAGAAAGGCATTCTCAAACCGAGCCTCAATGACTCTCAAATCAGCGGGCCAGTCTGAACTGCTGAAGGAAACTGGGCTGGCTGAGTTACCAGTGATGATGATGTTGATGATGGTCACAGCTAACGCAGGTCAGAAGATTGGCACACTTATAGACCTGGCATCCGACACAAATTACATCACTCACAAAGCTGCCGAAAGACTTGGCCTGAGAAGTGAAGACATAGCGCTGGTCGTACATGGAGTTGGAGGCATGACAATGAAAGTCAGGACGAAAAGGTACCTCCTGAAGGTCCGAGTCAAGACTCCCAAGGGGACTGAGCGAGCACATCAACTGGTCTGCTATGGCCTGGAGCAAATTGCAAAGGTCCATCAAGCAACTGAACCCGAAAAGTTGAAAAGCTTCTTCCCAGATGTCCAGCTTGAGGAGTTAGAAAGACCAGAGGAAGTCGAGCTCCTCATAAGCCATCGCGAGGGACGACTCGCACCCCAAAGACTAAAAGTCATCGGTGACCTTGTCCTATGGGAGAGCCCCCTGGGCAAAACAGTCGGTGGAGCACACCCTGACTTGCTCGAAGAAGTGGAGGTGGCAGCATATGAGTCAAGAACCCACTTTGCCCGCTCCATGAGAACCGCTGCTGTCCGATACCAAGAGATCACAGTCCCAGCGTCTGAGCCAGGCCGGCTACAGCAGGACGATGTGGCCCACGCAACTACATCTGCCAGTAACCGTGAATTTCTTGATTGGTGGCACTGGGACAGCATCGGAGCTGCATGTGAGCCGAAATGTGGAAGCTGCCGGTGTGGAAACTGTCCTCCAGGAGGAAAGGACATGACCCTGGCGGAGGAGAGGGAGTTTGAGATCATTAAAGGAGGACTCACCTACAAGATGGAGGACTCTCACTCCTCAACTCCACACTGGGATGCCAAATATCCCTGGACTGAAAATCCAGCCTCTCTCCCCAACAACAAAAGAGCAGTCCAAGCTTGCTTCTTGAGAATGGAAAAGCAACTGAGCAAAGACCCAGACTGGAAAGTTGCATATTCCACCCAGATCCATGAAATGGTCCAAAGAGGCGCAGCCATAAAACTCACCAATGAAGTCATGGAGAAGTGGAAAGGACCAGTTTGGTATGTCAGCCACTTGGTGGCGCCAAATCCCCATTCAGTGACTACACCAGTTCGTATTGTCTGGAACAGCAGCCAAAAATACAACGGAGTGAGCATGAATGATCTTCTCCTAAAAGGACCAGATGTTCTCAACCCCATCAGAGCTGTCCTGCTCCGATTCAGAGAAGGAGTGAACGCAGCTCTGGGCGACATCAGAAAGATGTATAACTCTGTCTGGTTGGAAGAGCGAGAGATGCATCTGCACAGGTTCCTGTGGAGAGACAGCCCAGAAGAGGAAATCAGTGAGTATGCCGTCACCAGAGTCAATATGGGCGACAAACCTGCTGGCTGCATTGCTCAATTGGCCATGAGGGAAACTGCAAGTCTGCCCAACTTCACTCACCTGCAGGATGAACGCAGAGTCATTGAAGAAGACAGCTACATGGATGACCTGTTGACCTCCCACAATGACCTGAACAGACTTGACCAAATCACAGCTGGAGTTGAAGAGGTCCTAAAGGCTGGAGGCTTCTTCCTCAAACCATGGGTCAGGTCAGGGCAAAGTGGGAGGAAAGAAACTGAAGCGGATGTCCTAAAGCCAGAGCAAGGAAACACCTTGATTCTTCCAAACCAAATAAGAGAAGGAGAGAACAAAGCCCTGGGCATCGGCTACCAGGTGGACAAAGACAAACTGTACATGCTGACGGCGGTTAACTTTTCCAATAGGAAGAAAAAGATGAGAGTTGGCAAAGATCTTCTTGAAGAGGAGGTGAGAGCTGAAACGCCTAACCCACTGACGAGGAGAGCTCTCCTAAGCCAAGTTGCTGCACTGTACGACCCAATCGGCCTAGTTGCACCGGTCAAGCAGAAGGGAGCAATTCTCGTCCGTAAAGCATTCCAAGAAGGAGGGGGTGGCAAGCTGACCCAAGAAACCTGGGATCAACCTCTTTCAGAAAGACTCAGGGAAGAAGCCATACAGCTCTTCGAGGAATATGCCCAGCTTGGACAGGTGAAATTCCACAGGAGCCTCACACCGCCCGACTGGAAAGGGAAACCCTACGGCATCACATTTTCTGACGGAAGTGACAAAACCTATGGTGCTGTGATGTACGTCAGATGGGAGACAAGTCACGGAACTGAAGTTCGATTCGTGGAAGCAAAGGCCAAACTGACACCCCTGGACCAAAAGGGAGATGCTGTAAAAGCAGAAATCTGTGGCGCAGTCTTTGCTGCCAGAATTCGGAAGTACGTGGAGAAACATGCCCGTATGAAGATTGAGAAATGGTTCCACCTACTGGACAGTCAAACAGTCCTCGGGGCCATCCAACGAGAATCATACGGATACCAAACCTTCTTCGCCAACAGAGTGGGCGAAATCCAGATGTCCGGGCCAGTGCAAGACTGGTGGTGGACCAGAGGAGATCTGAACATTGCTGACTTAATAACAAGAAGAGGCAATCCCAAAGACTTAAATGAGGAATCCACATGGCAAAACGGACCAGAGTTCCTGAAGTGGCCAGTGGAGGAGTGGCCTATTCAGTCAGCTGGAGAAGTTGCAGCCCAGGCCAGGGAGAGTGTAAACAAGCTTCAAAGAAAGGCATTCTCTGCTGCACTGACCAGAGCTCAAGCTAAGATGAGTCGGCAAAAAGAAGACCCACTGGCCACTCCGGAAAAGGAAAGTCCCTGTGAAGAATCGAAACCTATTATGCCAAGAAGAAAACCCACTAGCTGGGTGAAACATCTTGTGGTTGTAAAAAGGTTCAGTAGCCTGACAAAACTGATCAGAGTTGCTGCCTGGACACGACGAGCTGCCGAGCAGTGGCTGAAGAGGAGGTCGAACCCAGGACAACCAAAGTGGGAGGCAACACCCAAGCAGGCTGGATTGGCTGGCACTGAACTAGAAGGTGCACGTGAAGACGTCTTCCTCGCAGCTCAAGAAGGGAGGATCCAGATATTTAACGAAGATGAGACAGCCGTGCCAGTCTTGCCATTTGAAGCATGGGTGTCAACATTGCTGGCACAAGAATCCCATGACGCTAACCACGAGGGGGTAGCAGGAACCCTTCTACGGATGAGGAAGACAGCGTGGATAATAAAGGGCCGGAGAATTGCCAAGAAAGTAGTTGACAGCTGCATAGTTTGCAGAAAGAACAGAGCAAAGAAGTGTCAACAAATCATGGCAGACTTACCTCCAGAGCGAACCACCCCAGCTGCTCCTTTTGAATTCACAACCATGGACCTATTCGGCCCTTATGAAGTGAAGGATGAAGTCAAGAAAAGAACCAGACTGAAAGTGTGGGGAATCGTCTTCAGTTGCATGGCCTCCCGTGCCATACACACTGAACTAGTGAGTGACCAGTCATCCCAAGGCTTCCTCCTCGCCTATCAGAGGTTTCTAACCATGGAACAGAATGGTCCTGGAAGATCCACCCTGCGGATTCTCCCCACAGAAATGGTGCTGCAGAAGCGGCTGTCAGAGTGGTCAAACGGGCCCTGACCAATGTCGGCGGAGATGGTGTCTTCACCTGGGGTGAATTTCAAACCTTCCTCTACATGGCTGCCAACCTTGCAAATGAGCGACCAATCGATGCAAGAACTCAAAGCAGGGAAGACTGTGTGGAATACATCACCCCGAACTCTCTGCTCCTAGGGCGTGCCAACCCTAAGGGAGATCCTGGAGACTTCCAGTTTGATCGCTATCCTTATAAAAGACTGCAAGTAATTCAAGCTGAAGTCACCAAATTCTGGAAGAAATGGAGCCAACTAGCTGGACCCAACCTCTTCATAAGAAACAAATGGCACACCAAAGAGCGAAATGTTTCTGTCGGAGATGTGGTCTGGTTGGCTGACCAAAATGCCCTGAGAGGACAGTACAAGCTGGCCAGAGTAGTCAGAGCCAATACGGACAGCAAAGGCATCGTAAGAGACGTGCTTGTGAGGACCTTTCCCAGCTATCCTGTCCCCATCAAGAAGACAAGCGACAAAGAAAAACCGACCACGAAAACCAAGAGGCTCAGACATCAAATCCCAGCAACAATCCTGCATAGGGATGTCAGACGCCTCATCATTCTAATTCCCATTGAAGAACAAAGGAAAGAAGGACCTGTGTGACCCCATTGGGTTTTGAAAACCATGAGGGCCAAGTGGGAGGTGTGGAGTTGAAACTCAGTGTGAATGAAGTGTCCCTGCCCTGGAAGTAAGGAGCTGTCTCCTCCTTAATCTTACTCCTTGGTGAAGTACCAGAAAGAACTACATTTCCCAGAACACCAAGGTCAAGATGGCCACCAATTGGCTGATTCAAGGCAGCTGTTAAGGAATGGTGGTGCTGTCTCATTTCATGCAAGCAAGCAGAGCGGCAAGACGCAAAAATCTACAAGATCCATCTTTAAAAGACTTCCAACACACCAATGGTCGGTGAATATACCCACTTTGCAATATGCTGAAATGCTTATTTGTTAAAACTCACCTTGACATGTTGGTTTACTTACCTGTCTTAAATTGTTTTTAGTTTGAACCACAGCAAATTTACTCCAACCTTGAGCATTGATTGCATCTGGGTATTTTCTTACTGTTTGATAATTAAAAAGCTTGAGTTAATTGAATTGTTAAATAAGCTCAATTTAAAGGGATAAAAAGTCAAAGATTATGGTTCAAAGTTAAAAGTAATAAAGATAAAAGCAAAGTTGAAGGATAAAAATGTTAAAACTTTTGCTTAAAGTTAAGCTAATTATACTTACCTTTATACTTACCTTACTAATTAAGCTACCTTATTAATTAAGCTAATTATACTTACCTTTTACTTACCTTTACTCCGTTTGGTGGATTTACTCAGTTCCATCATGGTAATGAATTTACATGATTGATTACTTAATTGCATGATTAGTTAAATGATTAATTGAGTGAACGATTAAGTAATTAAACGATTGATTGATTAAATTAAATGATCAATTAATTTTGACTTCTTTAAAGTGACTAAAACTACTTTTCTGATTTACTTGTTTCATTTTACTGAAACTGGTTAATTTGACAGTGCATTCACATGCATTTAATCTAAGTGTCTAGAGTCCTTTTGAAAAGTAATGTTAGATAATTTAAAAGTTTAAACAATGGTATTTAAAAGTTTGCAAATTTAACTTTAAAAATAATACCTGTTTGAATCAGTTGAATTTGAACCTTTTTGTAAATACCTGTACATATATTGTTTTTTCATTTGTTTCTTTGTGTTCGAAGGTTAACAACCTGATTGAATGAAGATCAACAGAAAAGAAACCAACAAAGCCAAAAAGTTGGATAAATAAAGTTGATCAATTGGAAATCCGAGTTGTCCTGGTGTCCTTTACGGAGTCAATAAGTGGAACTTGACAATTAGTTTAGTTTAGAGTTTAGACCCTTGGTCCTCCTGTCTTCTTTTTACGTATTTTATCTGTAAGCCCAAGTCCACGTACAGCTACTTCCGGGTAGCCTTGGTGTAGCAAATGGATTCGTAAAAAAATATGATTATCAATCCATCCATCCATCCATTTTCTACCGCTTATTCCCTTTGAGTCGCGGGGGGCGCTGGATTATATCCGGGAAAATCGGAAAAAAAAACAGAAGAAAAAAGGATTCGTAATCCGTTTTTTCATTTTGGCTCTGGGTCTAATTTTTTCGTTTTATTTACAAAAATATCATGGACTTTTTTTTAAACTCTGTTATGTCTCCCAAGTGTGAGACAGAGTTATTTGGGACAGCGTCTATAAAAGCAAAAAGAAAGTGAAAGTATAAACTGAAGTGACATTAGGTATATTCTTCAAACGCTCAATGGAGAAGTGGAGAAATCAACATTGTTAGTACGTGTGCCTCACAATACAAAGGTCCTGGGTTCGATCCTGGGCTCGGGGTCTTTCTGTGTGGAGTTTGCATGTTCTCCCCGTGACTGCGTGGGTTCCCTCCGGGTACTCCGGCTTCCTCCCACCTCCAAAGACATGCACCTGGGGATAGGTTGATTGGCAACACTAAATTTGCCCTAGTGTGTGAATGTGAGTGTGAATGTTGTCTGTCTATCTGTGTTGGCCCTGCGATGAGGTGGCGACTTGTCCAGGCAGTACCCCGCCTTCCGCCTGAATGCAGCTGAGATAGGCTCCAGCACCCCCCGCGACTCTGTAAGAGACAAGAGATAGAAAATGGATGGATGGATGGGCTTGTCAAATGCTGTGACCATCATCAAGGATGAACATGTAAAAGGATCTTCTACAACCCATAGAGAATGTTGGAATCACCAGACTTTCTCCTGCAGTTGTTACATTTTGTAGAAAAAAAATCAGATAACAGACATGACACAAAACTATAGTAATTTTAAATGGCGACTTTCTAGCTTTAAGAAACACAAATAAATCAAGAATATAAATTGTGGTAGTAACAGTAAACGGTAAACAAACAAAAAACAATACAACACACCACGAGTACTTTGTTGCACTACCTCTGGCTTTTATTAGAGTCTCTGAGGCATTGATTTAACAGTGACAATATTGCTCCAACTTTCTCTGATTGCTCTTGTCGAATCAGCTTTGCAGGTTGAAGTCTTGTCAGGGACCATTTTCTTAAATTTCCTCCACAGATTTTCAATTCCAATACTGATACAAGTCATGTGTATTAAATGTAAATGTTTCTATATATTTATGGTGAGTGGTATTGATTATGATTATTTTTTCCTACATTTAAAACGCTTCCTTGTCTTCTACTTAACATGTAGTGGTGGTTCTTGGGTCAAAATGTTGTTTTACAGACCATCATCAAGCCGCTTTCTGACAGTCTATTCAGAATCTGCCGTTTTCTGGGCGGTCTTATTTACGTCCCAAACTCCTCCTCCAGGCAGTCAGCTATGTTGTAGTTTTTAGCGCTTCCAAATCGAGTCTATTGACAGATATAAGTTATAACTGTATGCTACTTTTTATTACTTATACTTTTAACAATATCAACAGAATATTTAAACTATTCATTATCTTCCTCAGTATTTAACATGTTCAGCCTCGTCCCCCAGAGATATTGATATTTTATAATGATACATAATGTTAGAATATATTCGCAAATATACATTTAAATACATTCTGAACAGATTGAAACTCCAACTGTATTAAGCTGCCTGTCTTTCCGGGCCTTCTGACCTGTCACCCAGACTTCTAACAGGATCCGTTTTGTTGGGAAAATATCATGAAACTGTCATTCTTAATCACTGCACAGGATTGTAAGAATGTTTACTCTCTTTGTTTTGTTAACTCAAAACTAATATTAATTTGAAAATCACTAGGGATGTCACGGTATAACATATTTATTATCTCGGTTATTGTGACCAAATTTATCACGGTTATCATTATTATCGCAGTATTTTTGAAATGTGCTCAACATTTTCAAAAAGTACTTATACTGAAATCTTTTAACCATGTTTTATTGAAAAAAACACAAAACACATTCAAAATGTTTTCCTTTGAAGAAAAAACATAACTGTATATAAGAACACTGTACTTGGACCTCATGTAAACATTTAATGTGCATATGAAAGCAACACAAGCATTATAAACAAAGTAATATGGCATAAACAAATTAATAACATAATTAGGTAAAAAATACATGTAAAAGTTGTGCAAGATAGCACCTTGTGGACATAAGAGATAAACAAATAAAAACAAATGTAAACATTTTGCAAGATGGCACCTAATGGCCATAAGACATAACTGCACTTTTTGTTCATATAAATAAAAATAGTGTTCATATATGAGATCTAGTCTTATACATAGGGCTGCACGATATTGTCCAAATAATATTTACGATCATTTTTTATTATTAGTGAAATCACGATTATTAATCAGGATTATTCAATTCATTAAGTTAGGTAAAACAGTGTTTGGGTGTGAACGTGACACCATCATGTAATTTGTAATGTCTGAAAAACTAAAACTTATTTAAAGACAAATATTTGTATTTTTGTTGATTAATAGTATCAACGTGTTAGCTTTTTCTCATTACATTATGCCTTTATCTCTATTTTTACATTTTGACTGAGAGGTATTTTTTAAAGTTATGTACATGTACTAAACGTGTGCACATGTAGATCGAGACAGATTAATGAAGAGCTTGAGCAGAAATATGTTGTATAGTAATTAACTATACACCATAAATAATTAACAAAGTGCTATGTCACATGATAGTTTTTTAAAGTAATAAATGAACAAACCCACAAAATGTAAAAACATGGTGTTTACTTGTTGATATCAATATAAAACTCAAAGCAGTTTGGCTAATGAAGGTAAAGTCTAATAAACAAGAGTTGATCTTTTTCAACAACACTATGTGTTTCAGTGCAAAAGTTTGGCCAACAAAAATAAACAGGAGTGATACCTCTCACATGTGATGTACAAACCCTGTTTCCATATGAGTTGGGAAATTGTGTTAGATGTAAATATAAACGGAATACAATGATTTGTAAATCATTTTCAACCCATATCCAGTTGATTATGCTACAAAGACAACATATTTGATGTTCAAACTGATAAACAATTTTTTTTTTTTGCAACTAATCATTAACTTTAGAATTCGATGCCAGCAACACGTGACAAAGAAGTTGGGAAAGGTGGCAATAAATACTGATAAAGTTAAGGAATGCTCATCAAACACTTATTTGGAACATCCCACAGGTGAACAGGCAAATTGGGAACAGGTGGGTGCCATGATTGGGTATAAAAGTAGATTCCATGAAGTGCTCAGTCATTCACAAACAGGGATGGGGCGAGGGTCACCACTTTGTCAACAAATGCGTGAGAAAATTGTTGAACAGTTTAAGAAAAACCTTTCTCAACCAGCTATTGCAAGGAATTTAGGGATTTCACCATCTACGGTCCGTAATATCATCAAAGGGTTCAGAGAATCTGGAGAAATCACTGCACGTAAGCAGCTAAGCCCGTGACCTTCGATCCCTCAGGCTGTACTGCATCAACAAGCGACATCAGTGTGTAAAGGATATCACCACATGGGCTCAGGAACACTTCAGAAACCCACTGTCAGTAACTACAGTTGGTCGCTACATCTGTAAGTGCAAGTTAAAACTCTCCTATGCAAGGCGAAACCGTTTATCAACAACACCCAGAAACGCCGTCGGCTTCGCTGGGCCTGAGCTCATCTAAGATGGACTGATACAAAGTGGAAAAGTGTTCTGTGGTCTGACGAGTCCACATTTCAAATTGTTTTTGGAAACTGGACGTCATGTCCTCCGGACCAAAGAGGAAAAGAACCATCCGGATTGTTGTAAGCGCAAAGTTGAAAAGCCAGCATCTGTGATGGTATGGGGGTGTATTAGTGCCCAAGACATGGGTAACTTACACATCTGTGAAGGCGCCATTAATGCTGAAAGGTACATACAGGTTTTGGAGCAACATATGTTGCCATCCAAGCAACGTTACCATGGACGCCCCTGCTTATTTCAGCAAGACAATGCCAAGCCACGTGTTACATCAACGTGGCTTCATAGTAAAAGAGTGCGGGTACTAGACTGGCCTGCCTGTAGTCCAGACCTGTCTCCCATTGAAAATGTGTGGCGCATTATGAAGCCTAAAATACCACAACGGAGACCCCCGGACTGTTGAACAACTTAAGCTGTACATCAAGCAGGAATGGGAAAGAATTCCACCTGAGAAGCTAAAGCTAAAAAGAAAAAAAAAAATTAAATTGTTATATGTATCCAGTGATTATACTATAAAGTTATTTTCCATTTAACTTCACCAGTTTTAGATTATTTTTATTCAAAATCGCTGAATTTTCACATTTGCCGTTCAAATACTGAGAAGAGACTTGCGGTGAGTCACCAGCCAGTTGAGCCTTACCATGGATTGCGCAATGACTCGGTTAACTGCTGGCCTGCTGTGCAGTGAGACCGTATTGCTATATGAATTATGTTATATATTTCCATAGTTTAGTTAGCTGAGGTATATAATGTACAGTGTATTTTGTCAACAACTGTATGTGTGTAACATATTTCTTGTGCTGAGCAATCATAAAACGGCTGCGAGGACGCACTGGCTGAGGCTCGCAGTAATCCCGCCTCCTGGTGGTAGAGGGCGCTAGTGATCCCAGGGATCATTTTTGCGACTACTCAGCTGCAGAATAAGTGACAACAAGCAGCAACAGTTAGCGATCGTTTATTTTTTCCTCTCGCCTGGAATTTTAACATGGAGGATTACATATCTAAAATAAAACCGTTTTCTAAACTGGACTTTCAATCGAAGCAGGAGGTAATAATTAAAGGAAGATCTCCATCGAGACAGAGAGACTTTTAAAACTGAAGAAAGATCAAAAAGACTTCTATAAACAAGTTATCGATGCTTTTGTTCAGAAGGAGCGGCGCATGGACTTCATTTATAAGTAAAGGTAAGACCATAATAACGTTGTTTTTATTAAATGTGCTTTTTTGTGTGCTACAGTTTGTATGTGTAAAGTTAAAGTTAAGTTAAAGTACCAATGATTGTCACACACACTAGGTGTGGTGAAATTTGTCCTCTGCATTTGACCCATCCCCTTGTTCACCCCCTGCGAGGTGAGGGGAGCAGTGGGGAGCAGTGGGCAGCAGCGGCGCCGTGCCCAGGAATCATTTTTGGTGATTTAACCCCCAATTCCAACCCTTGATGCTGAGTGCCAAGCAGGGAAGAATGCTGGTATGAGCTTTTATACATAACCCGTTAACTGCTGCCAATCAAATGGTGACTAAAATACTCTTTAGGGTTCATATGTTTGTAAATCTGACTCTGATGAAGTCAGTGCCTCACCAGCCATGAACCTCACCGCACGTCACAGGATTTGGCCAAGAACGGGTTTTCCTGGCATGTACTATAAGGAGAGCGAATAATTATTGATCAAGGCTCATTCCTCTTGGCAGTAGCTAGCTGATTGTGATTAAGACCAATGCTGTAAGTTTCACCTGTGACCTTTGTTGAATAAATGTTAAATCTTTCAGAAAGACCTTGGCTCTGACAGCTCAACCGAAGAATGAGGGTAGAATCTCACATTAAGATAAAAATAATTGCAGCTTACTTGCCTTAATGGAAGTGATTATTATTAGTTTAGTGGCGCAGTTCCACACTGTATATGGAGACACATAATTAGCTGCTAGCTGCT
The DNA here is from genome assembly GCF_033978785.1 of Entelurus aequoreus. Taxonomy (NCBI): domain Eukaryota; kingdom Metazoa; phylum Chordata; class Actinopteri; order Syngnathiformes; family Syngnathidae; genus Entelurus; species Entelurus aequoreus. Next base: position 48,831,587 of record NC_084733.1, on the reverse strand, counting down.
TGTCAGCCAAGGCACTAAAAATAAATGCAGTGTCAGCCGTCGGCAATAAAATGCACTAACAGCAATGGCGATCACATACTTTTTTGCGAAAATCGGCAGATACTGATTGGTGGCCGATCAATTGGCACATCCATGATAATATCATTTAGAGCACATGTATTAAACTAAAGGCCCGGGCGGTGGATCTGGACTGCTACTTAATTTTATTGGCCCGCAAAAGCCTGGAAATAATGTCTCAAAGTACTTGACAGAAAACATACATGCACTGCATACAATTCTATCAATATAAAATATTAGATTATCATACATTCCGAACTTTTTGGTTAAAATAAAAAATACTAAAATATCTGCTTGTATAATGATTTTAAAGCAAGTTATTCAACAGATTGCACTGTAAAAATGAAAATATTTTACGGCAAAAAGCTGGCAGCTCAGTTGCCAGAATGTGACCTTAAGAAAACTGTGGTAAGTTTTTCTATTTCCAGTAAATGCTGTAAAAAAAAAAAACAATTCCGATAAAATTCTGGTGACTAGGCTTCCAGTAAAATCTAATATTTATTTTTACAGTGTATGTAAAAAAATATATTCAATACTGTAATCACAATTGTGTGATCCGTTGCCCGGGTCATGTTTTGTTTATTTTGAAATGTCCTTAGTTGGTGATTAGTTCTGTTTCTGCACCCTTGTCTGTTTTCCTTGTTGCCATGGGTGCTGATTGTTCTCACCTGCCTCTGATTAGTGGTCGGGACGCTCACCTGCTGCCGGTCATTAATCAATTACTATTGTCTTGCTCCTTTTTTGCTAGTCTATTGCTAAGCTTTGCCGTAGCTTCTCGTGCCATCCGCATGTTTTCCTTTTTTTCATGTTTTTGTTCTGTTTAATTTAATAAATCATCCTTCTTACCTGCACACTGCTTCCCGACGTCCATCTGCATCCTGGGGAAACGACCACTGCATAAACATGAGACCCCGTCTTAACAGAAGACTGCCAGCAGCTAGTTTTCGTGTCCGGAAGACATTGAGGTATCGGACGAGGAGACGTGGCTGGTGCGAAGAGCGATGGAGGCGGAAACCCTCCGCTATTCTCCCGAGGAGAGCGTGTGTCTGATGTGGGGTCCTGAGGGTTCGCTGGTCCCCATCCACTCCGTTTGGTCCGAAGACATCGTCGCACCACCTTCGCGTCGACGTAGGCGCAAGCCGTCCATAAAGGCTTCGACTCGTTCCCAAGACGCGCCGACCTTTCAAACTCCTCCACCGGCTTGAAGCACAAACAGCCTTTTCTTCCTCGCCATCTACGTTTGTATGTTTGGTAATCCCATCGATCATTTGGCCAAACATTTTAACTCTTGGGCTGTTAGCCAGGTCACTAAGCGCTCAGATGACGTCACACTACCGACGCGCTCAGATGACGTCACGCAAGGCAAAGGTTGTTTTAACCAAAAGAAAAAAAAAAAATTTTCAGATTCATTCTGTCAGCATCCCGCTAAAGATATTATGTTAACTATAGCTGAATACCAGCACTTTTTTTTTAAAAAGACGAGAGCACCAAGTAATTCCCAGCTGCACCTAAAGACTCAAGCTCCGCCTCCAAGAATTCAAGCTCTGCCCCCTAAGAGACAAGCTATGCCCACTTCACTGACTTTCCCTCCTTGTCTCCACGACAACCCCCTGTTGGGATGTTACATGGACATTGCGGGGAACCTACAAATAAGGAACACACAACCCACCTTCTATCTTCCCCCCTCCCACTTTTGGCGTCTGGTCCTACAATCACCGGGAGCGTCTGGTATCCGCTTCTTGAGGGGCGGGGCTCGGAGTAGCAGCTACGCAGCTGAGGACGCACAGCTCCCTCCAGCACGAGCTCTTCCTCTTGCTAAGGTGCCGCCTGTCTCTTCACCACAAAGGGCGCCATCGGCTTAAAATCTGGCTTCACTTCCAGCTCCAGCGCAACTATCTACCGGGGACCCTCCAGAGAAGTACAGCGCGCCGTGGATGGACAACTGGTACCAAAAGGTGCTGAGGGAGCTGGAGAAACAATATTGTTCAGTAGTGGGCCTTCAGATGCCCCCAGCAACCCCAGTGGGCCTGCAGAAGCCACCTGCGTCATCTCTGGACACGCTGACAGCCCAGCCGTCTCCTGCGCCGCCGAGTCACACAACGACATCCCAGCCGCCTACTGCTCTAACTCTGGACACGAAGACAGCCCAGCCGCCTGCTGCTCCAACTCTGGACACGTCTTCAGTGCGTCTTCCCATGACGCCGCCATGTTCGTCTTCAGCGCGTCTTCCCACGACGCAACCATCATCATCTTCAGCGGGTCCTCCCACGACGACGCCATCTTCGTCTTCAACGGGTCCTCCCATGACGCCGCCATCTTCGTCATCAGCGGGTCCTCCCACGACGCCACCATCATCGTCTCCAGTGGGCTCATTGTCGCCTCTTGTCCTGGAGTCAGCTCCAGCTTTCCTGTTGCACAAGCGGCCATCAGGCGCTCACGGCCTTCCTCCTCGTCGGCCACGAATGAGGCCAGCCCAAGGACGCTCTCTGCGCCGTCAGCAGCCATTCCCAGGACTTGGGCGTGGACCACAATGGCTGCTGAGAGGCACGTCACCCCCTCGTTGGCTATGTACGTGGCCAATTCATGGACGCCATCGGCAGCAACGCCCAGGACTTGAGCGTAAGACTTGTCGGCTGCTGAGTTTCTGGCGCCGCTTACGTCCGCCTCCTAATCGGCCACAAATATGGCCATCCCGTGGTTGTCTGCCTTGCGTGCCGCGGCAGCGGTCTTCTCGTCACTGCCATCTGAGTCTTCCCTGGTGGTTGCGAGGACATATGGCCAGGTGACCCACCTCCCTCCACTCTCCCGTGACTTTGGACTTTTTCTGTTTGTTTTCCTGGGACGTCTGGAATCCGTCTCTTAATGGGGGGGTACTGTCATGATCCGTTGCCCGGGTCATGTTTGGTTTAGTTTGATATTTCCTTAGTTGGTGATTAGTCCGGCACCCTCAGAGAGCTATTTATTTCTGCCTCATGCCACACTCTGCCTGGCAGTCTTATTCGCAACACGGAACACTTACATTGGCATTTGTGTTCATGAAGAGTTTAGAATTACTATCTTATTGCTCCTGTTTTGCTAGTCTATTGCTAAGCTTTGCTGTAGCTTCTCGTGCCATCCGCACGTTTTCCTTTTTTCGTGTCTTTGTCCTGTTTATTTGAATAAGTCATCCTTCTTACCTGCACATTGCTTCCTGACGTCCATCTGCATCCTGGGGAAACGACCATGGCATAAACATGCGACCCAGTCGTAACAAAGCAATACATTTATATTCATATTTTATTCAATGTTACAGACAGCCTTCTCGCCAGATCCTTGTAGTTCGCTGAGCTCCACACAAGGATTTGGGACTTCTCAATAGGAGATGTATTTCAGAAGGCAGGGCCTTGTAAACAAATAATTGTATGTGATTGGATAAACCACTTGTCCGTTATCTTGAATGACGTGCTACTTCAACCACTCACATCGAAATCAACCCGTGACGCTGATGAGGGCGACGCTGGGAAATCCAAAACAGAACAGTCGACATATTGTATAACAGAGCGAAAATTTAGAGAACTTTTACTGAAACAACGCAGCAATATCAGTAGATGATCGATGTCGCAAAACAGTTGCAATAGCAGAATCAATGTCAGCACACAACTCCTCGCTGCGTGCCGCCATTGTTGTTTGAATCAAACAGTCGCTTCGGCGCTACGTCACATTTATGAAATCCCGCCAGGCGATCCTGATTGGTTCATTATTTTTTGCTATCTTGAAGTTAAAGTTAAAGTTAAGTTAAGGTACCAATGAGAAGTTTGCAATGCCCTCGAGCCCACATCCTTGTGTGGAGCTCAGCGAACTACAAGGTTCTGGCGACAGTCAGGTTATCTGAGGGCAGCCCTTAGTGAAAAAAGGTTTGACACCCCTGATGTGGAGCTCACTGCAAACTGTGCCTTTCACAAAGGTACATAAAGGTGCATGGTGGCGGGGTTTTTTCACTTTACAGTGAGCTGCTGGGAAAAAAAACTCCAACTTTCCCCTCAAAAAAGAAGAATGTAATAAGAAAAAAAAAGGTGTTTTTCTTACTTTGCTCTGCCATACTGCTGTGGACACTTGGCTAAGGTCCCTTTAGGGGCTTTCAGAACATTTAGTAGCTGTAAAAGAAAGCAAAGTAAAAGTCGGGGCTCGCCTGGGGGAGGCAAACTCTGACTTTGTTTATTGCCATGCAAACCTGAGTCGTGTTGCATGAGAGCAATTGTTTGAGAGGAGGCGGCCGCTCGCCAACGCTGGAGTAAATCAGCAAGTGTCAGTGTGCAACAACAGCCTGCAAGAGGAGGGGCGTGTGCGTGTGTGTGTGTGTTTGTGTGTGTGTGTTTGTGTTCTTGTATTTCTACCCTTCTTGAGACATCAACAAGGAAAAGTACCTTCCATATGAGGACCAGTGAACAAGTTAGGACCGAAATCATGGTCCCAATACGGAAAACCATTGCATCTAATAGAAAATGTCTCATTTGCACCCCTGGTGGTGAAATCTATCAAAATTAGGGTGGTCACAAAAAGGAGGGATTTTTCAAATTGACAGTGTGTCGGTTTTAAAAGTACTCCCGCTCTGGTCAACATATGAAATAACAAGTGTGTGTAAGAAATTGAAATGCGCCCCCTTTGGCCAAAATGTATTAAAAAAAAAAAAAAAGTTTATAGAGACATACTGTAATAACGAAGTAAATAATGAAGATTAAAAACCTATTACAAACAAAAAATAAATAAAAAATAAAAATTAACTAAAAACCTACCTTTATTATATTTGCATAGTATGTACACATTATTAATGTTGTAAATACAAATCTTTATATATCTAGTGGTTAGAGTGTCTGCCCTGAGATCGGTAGGTTGGAGTTCAAATCCCAGCCGAGTCATACCAAAGACTATAAAAATGGGACCCATAACCTCCCTGCTTGGCACTCAGCAACAAAGGGTTGGAGTTGGGGGTTAAATCACCAAAATGATTCCCGGGCGCGGCGCCGCTGCTGCCCACTGCTCCCCAAGGGGATGGGACAAATGCAGAGGACAAATTTCACCACATCTAGTGTGTGTGTGTGACAATCATTGGTACTTTAATCTTTAATCTTTAATCTATAAAGGGTGGTCCTAAAGAGGTAGGCCTTTTTTGGAAGGGCTCAAGAAGGTAACATATACAAGAATGTGTGTGCGTGTGCATGTGCGTGTGTGTGTGTGAGTGTGTGTGTGTGTGTGTGAGTAGCGGTGGGGGTGTTTGAGAAGTTTGTCTATGTGATGGACCACAGATAGTGAGCATGTAGAAGAGGGGCAGGAGTAGCAGAGAGGTGGGGGATGGGAAGAAGAAGGAGGAGGACCTGGTGCTCTGTTGTGAAACATGAGCTTGGAAGGTGGAAAAAAACCCTCCACGTCTGACACTTTGCTCAATGTTTTTGCAGTTGTTAGAGTTGCATGATGCGCACACGCCCCACCCCTCTTGTTGTTTTCCTCCCTTGTCGTCTTATCGAGGTGAGGCGCGCAAACCTGACAGGCCGCCTCGTGTCTTTGGCGTCCCGCCAGCCTCACACAACGGGCCGGGAGGACAAGGCGTGCTGAGAGTGGGCATGAAGTGAGCTCTTCTCTCGTTACGGCACACCTCGGGCCTTGGCAGCGCTCAGGGCTTCTCGCGTGTCCTCAGGAAACCACGCTGGCTGCGTATTTTTATCTCAGGTCCATGAACCTTTTTTTTTTCCCCCTCCCTGCCGATTAGTTGTCAACAATGACCCCTCTTGTTTATGTCCTGCCTACCGCCTGATAATTGTGTCTTTAGCCTCCACGTGTCAAGTGCAGGAGAGACATCTGCCCACTGCGTCAAGCCTTCGAGGGTGCATCGCTTAATTGGCTCCAAATGGCGGCACATGCGTAGGAAAAGTGATAGAGCTAGAAAATGGAGAAGGGTGAACAATAGCCAGCAGGAGACGGAGAAGACGAGTTCAGCAGGTTCATATGAGCGCTACTCGGAGGACTTAAATCCCTCCCCTTGACCACAGGATACAAGAGTTTGTGAGTCAGAGATTTCTGTGTGTGGGTGTTTGTGTGTGTGTGTGTGTGTGTGTGTGTGTGTGTGTGTGTGTGTGTGTGTGTGTGTGTGTGTGTGTGTGTGTGTGTGTGTGTGCGTGCGTGCGTGCGTGCGTGCGTGCGTGCGTGCGTGCGTGCGTGCGTGCGTGCGTGCGTGCGTGCGTGCGTGTGCGTGTCACAGCTGTGAAGCTGCGAGTGACTGCAGTGCAACAAAGCACTGAGCAAAGCCGGCCTGCCCTCCGTAAACAAAGAGAAGTCACAGTGCTGCGTCGTGATTGGTCAATCCTCTTCACGTGGACACTCAAGGAAGGAGCCTGTGGAGCACATAGGATTAACAGCAAGACGCTTATCAGTACTTTTAATAGTGATTACTACATAATTACTTTTAATAGTGATTACTACATAAGTACTTTTAATATTCAGTACTACTGAAGTAATTTTACCTTTGATAGTGAGTACTGCATAAGTATTTTTCATTAGTGATTACTATGTACTGTAAGTACTTTTAAAATTGAGTACACTGAAGTATTTGTACTTTTGATAGTGAGTACTGCCTAGATCATTTCAATAGTGATTAATACATAAGTGCTTTTTATAGTGATTACTACTGAAGTCATTTTACTTTTTGAGTACTGCATAAGTACTTTTAATAGTGATTAAATAATGATAAATGGGTTATACTTGTATAGCGCTTTTCTACCTTCAAAGTACTCAAAGCGCTTTGACAGTATTTCCACATTTACCCATTCACACACACATTCACACACTGATGGCGGGAGCTGCCATGCAAGGCGCTAACCAGCAGCCATCAGGAGCAAGGGTGAAGTGTCTTGCCCAAGGACACAACAGACGTGACTAGGAAGGTAGAAGGTGGGGATTGAACCCCAGTAACCAGCAACACTCCGATTGCTGGCACAGCCACTCTACCAACTTCGCCACGCCGATTACTACATAAGTACTTTTAATATTGAGTACTACTGAAGTAATTTTACTTTTTATAGTGAGTGCTGCATAAGTTCTTTTAATAGTGATTACTACATAAGTACTTTTGATATTGAGTACCACTCTAGTAATTTTACTTTTGATAGGACGGCATGGCGAAGTTGGTAGAGTGGCCGTGCCAGCAATCGGAGGGTTGCTGGTTACTGGGGTTCAATCCCCACCTTCTACCATCCTAGTCACGTCCGTTGTGTCCTTGGGCAAGACTCTTCACCCTTGCTCCTGATGGCTGCTGGTTAACGCCTTGCATGGCAGCTCCCGCCATCAGTGTGTGAATGTGTGTGTGAATGGGTGAATGTGGAAATACTGTCAAAGCGCTTTGAGTACCTTGAAGGTAGAAAAGCGCTATACAAGTATAACCCATTTATCATTTATTTATTTATTTACTGCATAAGTACTTTTAAAATTGAGTACCTTGAAGTTCTTTTACTTTTGATAGTGAATACTGCATAAATACTTTCAATAGTGATTACTACAAAAGTACTTTTTATAGTGATTACTACTGAAGTTATTTTACTTTTTGAGTACTGCATAAGTACTTTTAATAGTATTACTACATAAGTACTTTAAATATTGAGTACTACTGAAGTAATTTTACTTACAATATTTATTATATTTACAATAGTATGAAGGGTTAAACTAATCCAAAATATGTATGTGTGCGACTATGTGTAGTGATTATCTGAGGAGTGTTACCAGGAAGGCTGAGCGAGGTGCGGAAGGCCATGGAGGGCAAGGCAAGCTCAGAGATCCAGGGACAGGCAGGAGGTCAGAGGCAAGAGCAAGGCGTCAAAGTCCGTGTCCAGGCGGGAGGTCGAGATCCAAGAAGGCAGCCAGGGAACCAGAGGAAATACAGGGAGACGAGACGCACTGCTCGTGATCAGGAAACGGAAGAATGCTGCTGGATGGCGGCAAGGGACACGAGACAAATGAACACGGAGGGGGATAAACACAGAGAGAGAGAGAGTGAACATAAAGCTTGACGTGTCGGCATACTGTACGGGAACAGGTAACTACGTTCTGGCCCGGAACGCAGGTTTGCGCTGGCTTAAGAAGCGCAGGGAACTCATCAGCGTCAGGTGTCTTGTGTGGTGATTGATTGCAGCTGTGCCGGTGCGCAGGAGTAACGCGCACTGGTGCGCGCTTGGAGGTGCGCTCAGTAGAGCACACAGATGAATGCGCATTGGAATGCGCCCGGCCCGTGACAGGAAACGACACAACAAAAAACAGAGACCAAGATCAAGAGTCAAGGGAGGGCAGAGGGGGGAACTGGTGGTGGGTCGCTGGCCCAAGTGCCCCCGGACGAGTCTGTTGGCGGCGGCGAGTAGAGCGCCGCTGCAGCAGGCGAGGCGGGCGACCATGGAACGGCCACCTCCTTGGCCGTTGGGAAGGCGGACGCGAGCGGCACCAGAACCACCGCAGCCTAATACTTCCACGCCTACGTCCTGGGCATCGCTGCTGTTGGCGCAAAAAGTGTCTATGCATTGGCCACAGGGGGCACCACGTGTGGGTGCCTCATGGCCGGCCAGGCAGAGGTTGTGGAGGCGACAATGCTGGAGACGAGGGCGGCGCCGTGGCACAGCCCGCCAGAGCTAGGTTCTGGCCCGGAATGCAGGTTTGCGCTGGCTTAAGAAGCGCAGGGAACTCATCAGCGTCAGGTGTGTTGAGTGCTGATTGATTGCAGCTGCGCCGATGCGCAGGAGTGGCGCGTGCAGGCGCGCTCGGAGGTGCGCTCAGCAGAGCGCACAGATATGCGCTTTGGAATGCGCCCGGGCCGTGACAATATTAAGGAAGTAGGGTTGTATGATATACTGGTACTAATAAAGAACCATGGTACTAATGAATAAAAAACAGTACTGTACTGCTTTTTAAAAATTCCGGTACTTCTTTGTTCATCGACATGATGTCCACCGTGGTGACAATGCTGGCATACAAGCCGCGCCGCATGTTAGTCAACACTCGCATGCGCACACATTCACACTGTCACACAGCACGTGAAAGCAGAAACAGTGTAAAGACAGAAGATGGAGAATGGACACATTTTGGCTTCAAACCTAACGATAAAGGTGGAGCTATAAACTCTGCAAGTGGTGCTATAAAACATAGCTCGCTAATAGCTAGCTAGTGGTTAACGTCTCTCCAAAGTGTTTTAGCTACTTTTAAATCAATAATCCTCGCCTCCATGGCGACAAATAAAGTAAGTTAAACATGCTTCACTACACACCATAGGAGGACACAATAGCTCATAGTCGGCGCTAACAACAAGCTAGCGCTCCTCAATGTAAACAAAAGGGTGGGTCTACACAGATATCGATTGTAACGATATCAAGTACAAGAGCCACATCTAGTTGATACTACAATGATTACACTGATATGTTCTGTTATGACAAAGTCGTTTTTCTTTTATTTAATTTTTGTTTATAAACTCAGGAAATACGTCCCTGGACCCATGAGGACTTTATACATGTCCAGTATATAACACTTGGTATCGAAACAATACCCAAATGTGTAGTATCATCCAAAACTAATGTAAAGCATCCAAACAACAGAAGAATAAGTGTTTATTACATTTTAACAGAAGTATAGATGAACATGTTATAAACCGAAAATAACTCGATATTGACAGTAAATTAATACATAGATTGATAATCCATCTTCTACCGCTTGTCCTTCATAATTTTGACAAAATAATACAGCGATAAATGACACAATATGTTACTACATATGTAAGCAGCCAAATTAGGAGCCTTTGTAACTTGTTTGCTTACTTACTACTACTAAAAGTGAAGTTTTCTCAAATATTCACTGTTAATTAAAGCCAAAATTGTTTTTTGATTGCATTAAGCAACATATGTTTAATGTATTATATGATTTTTGGGGGGGGGGGGGGGGGGGGGGCAAAATAAAGCCAATAATGACTTTTTTTGTAGTGCCCTTTTATTTTGAAAAGTATCCAAATACATTTTGGTAGCAAAATAGTGGTATCCGGACAACCCTTATGAATTAATGTGTTTGTTCTTCTACCAACAGCAGGTCATACAATATTACTATTGTAATACAGTTGAGCATTATTTTAAAAATGCAGATGCGCATTCTATTCAAAGTGGAATATATTTTACAATAAAATATTTCACCGATACTTGTAATAACTGCAAGGTTGTTATTTCATTAAGAGGAGAACATACGAGCGATATGCTGAAACATTTGAACACACAGCACGCAATAAAAATGTAATGTCGCACTTTTGAACCGTGCAGATCTCATCCCAGCAGCAGTAACACCAGTCATCTTTTCATATATACATCAGTTACTAACTCACAGCCTCTTATGTTTTTGTGCCATCTCCCTGAGCACCGGCTCCCCCCAGGGCTGCGTCCTGAGTCCGCTGCTGTTCACACTGATGACCCATGACTGCTGCGCCAGGTCCACTACTAACCACATTGTGAAGTATGCGGATGACAAAACAGTAGTGGGCCTCATCCGTGACAACAACCACATGGACTACAGGGAGGAGGTGAAACATCTGGTTGACTGGTGCAGAACCAACAACCTGGTCCTGAATGTCGACATGACCAAGGAGATCATCGTCGACTTCAGGAAGCACCAGTCCAGCCACACTCCACTCTTCGTCAACGGCACAGCAGTGGAGATCGTAAGCAGCACCAAGTTCCTGGGGGTGCAGATAACTGACAATATGACCTGGTCGCTACCCACCGGAGCTCTTGTAAAAAGAGCTCAGCAGCGCTTGCCTTTTTTGCGTTGGATGAAAAGAGCACAGTACATGATGGTTTCACCTAAACAACTATAAAAATAACTATAAAACTTTAAAACGTTTTTAATATTTTGAATTGTAACAGTATATTTTCTAGGGAAATGACAAAAGATCTTAAAAGTTTTTAAAATGTTACTAAATGTCACATTCTTGCATAATTTCCACATGTTTAAGTTTGTTGAATTCTACATAAAAATATTTATTTGTTATATTTATTTACAAAAGTTATTTTTTTTCTGTTATGTGCCTCTTAAAGGCCTACTGAAACCCACTACTACCGACCACGCAGTCTGATAGTTTATATATCAATGATGAAATCTTAACATTGCAACACATGCCAATACGGCCGGGTTAACTTATAAAGTGCAATTTTAAATTTCCCGCTAAAGTTCCGGTTGAAAATGTCTTTGGATGATGACGTATGCGCGTGACGTAACCAGTGAAACGCAAGTATCGGTACCCCATTGAATACAATACAAAATAGCTCTGTTTTCATCTCATAATTCCACAGTATTCTGGAAATCTGTGTTGGTGAATCTTTTGCAATTTGTTTAATGAACAATGAAGACTGCAAAGAAGAAAGTTGTAGGTGGGATCGGTGTATTAGCGGCGGACTACAGCAACACAACCAGGAAGACTTTGACTCGGATAGCAGACGCGCTAGCCGACGCTAGCCACCGACCGCACGGATGATCGTGGGGAAGTCCTTCGTCCTTCCGTCGATCGCTGGAACGCAGGTGAGCGCGGGTGTTGATGAGCAGATGAGAGCTGGCTGGCGTAGGTGGAGCGCTAATGTGTTTATCATAGCTCTGTGAGGTCCCGTTGCTAAGTTAGCTTCAATGGCGTCATTAGCAACAGCATTTTTAAGCTTCGCCAAGCTGAAAAGCATTAACCGTGTATTTACATGTTCATGGTTTAATAGTATTGTTGATTTCCTGTCTATCCTTCCAGTCAGGGGTTTATGTATTTTGTTTCTATCTGCATTTGAGCCCGATGCTATCACGTTAGCTCCGTAGCTAAGTTAGCTTCAATGGCATCGTTAGCAACAGCATTTTTAAGCTTCGCCAAGCTGGAAATTATTAACCGTGTATTTACATGTCCACGGTTTAATAGTCTTGTTGATCTTCTGTCTATCCTTCCAGTCAGTGGTTTATTTATTTTGTTTCTATCTGCATTTGAGCCCGATGCTATCACGTTAGCTCAGTAGCTAAAGAGCTTCGTCGATGTATTGTCGTGGAGATAAAAGTCACTGTGAATGTCCATTTCGTGTTCTCGACTCTCATTTTCAAGAGGATATAGTATCCGAGGTGGTTTAAAATACAAATCCGTGATCCACAATAGAAAAAGGAGAGATTGTGGAATCCAATGAGCCAGCTTTTACCTAAGTTACGGTCAGAGCGAAAAAAGATATGTCTTGCACTGCATTCTAGTCCTTCACTCTTACGTTCCTCATCCACAAATCTTTCAAATCATACAAACACTTGGACGCCGAGATGAGCGGTCGCACTCTCTTTCGCTCCCGATCAGGAATCCAAACAACTGCTCAGATTATCCCGCACTTCCTCCTTTTTCTACTGTGGATCACGGATTTATATTTTAAACCTCCTCGGATACTCTACCCTCTTGAAAATGAGAGTCAAGAACGCGAAATGGACATACACAGTGACTTTTATCTCCACGACAATACATCAGCGAAGCACCTTGGCTTTGGAGCTAATGTGTTAGCATCATGCTCGTCTGCACATCGAGGCAGAAGAAACATGCCCCTGACTGGAAGGATAGACAGAAAGTCAATAATACTACTATTACTTCTACTATCAGGAGACACTGAACTCAACCCTGGACCTGCAACAACACGGTTAATGTTGTCCCGACTGGCGAAGACTAGCAATGCTACTGCTAGCGTCGCCATCGAAGCTAACTCAGCTACCGGCTCATCTCAGCTCAAGCTCACCTGTGCTCCAGTGATCGGCGGCTCGGCGGAGGACTTCGCCCCGTTCATCGACACGGTCGGAGGCTCGGCGGCGGCGGTGGAGGACGACCCGGTCATCGGAGAAGGCAGCGACTCAGCGGCGGTGAACGACGCGGCGGCTGCGGTGAACGGCGACCCAGACATCGGTGATTGCGGGGAATTGCACGAGATGGCGGGGGTCCACGCGGCCTCTCCCCGGTCCCAGACGGTCGAGGACGCGGCATACACAGGATTTAGAGGCGCCTTTACACAAACATTTTCGTTATTCTCTTCCTCTTTGTCTTCAAAAAAGCCCGCAAAAAGGAAACCCAACCCCACCCCCAGCAACCCTACATGGCCTCCCCCTCTCCCACTCTCCAACTCCGCCCCTCCCCCTCCCCCTCCCTCTCCCTCCCCCTTCACCTGGAGGACGATCAATATGCCTCTCTCTCTCTCTCTCTCTCCTCTCTCTCCTTGCTCTTCAACTTCAACAGCAATAATAACCAACAATTTTTCTGGTCAGTACCACAACACAGCGGACTCTGATGCTCTTTTTGGTTCCAGTGGACTACACATCATCCACCTTAATGTGAACAGCCTCTCTGGAGCCAAACTTGACCAAATCAGAGAAATGTTCCTCAACACGAAGGTAAAAATCTTGTGTTTCTCTGAAACCAAATTTGATCAAAGTATTTCTGACTCAGAGATAGAAATACAAAACTTTTCGGTTATCAGAAAGGATAGGAATAAACACGGTGGGGGCGTTTGTATGTATATTCACCAGGATATTAAATACATAACTCGCACTGATCTTAACCACAATGACCTGGAATCTGTGTGGGCGGAAATCAAATTTAAAAATGCTAAGCCGGTACTAATAGGGACTGTTTATAGACCCCCTAATCAGAGTGATTTCTATGGGGCTTTGGAAGAATGCTTGGCAGGGACAGACAACATGGAGAAAATTATAACTGGGGATCTGAACACAGATATTCAACGCAAAGATGCGCCTGTCTTCAGATCCTTCAGCAAGTTTTGTAATCTGCACGGTCTTTCCCAGCTAAGAGCACTACCCACAAGGGTGTGTGATTCCACCCAATCAACCATAGATCTCATTCTCACTTCAGACCGGCCTAAAATAAAAAATAGTGGGGTCATGATCTGTGGTCTTAGCGACCACTATCTAACCTTCTGCACCCGTAAAATAGCTAAACCTAAAGCCAATGGCCACATAACAGCCCAATCCAGATCCCTCAAAAAATACTCCAATGACAATTTCAATTTAAAATTAGATGAGTGTGACTGTGGTCCCCTGTGCTCGCGAGCAACCTGGTCGATGTTGCTTGGGATCGCTTCAAAACGGCATTCCTAAAGATACTAAATGACATGGCTCCCGTGAAAACAGTCAGGATCAAAGCCCACTCGGAACCATGGATGAATCCGGACCTATTAGCTGCCATAAAAGACAGAGACAGGAAATACTCTGAATACCAAAAATGTAAAACAGAAGTAGATAAACAACCCAATAATATCAACCTCAAATTACTCCTTTCAACTCTCAAAAAGCAATGCAATAAATTAAGAAATAAGTCAACCAACCTGACTAAATCCTTAAAAAAAAATTACATTGATGACAAAATAGAGGAAAACACAAATAAGCCTCGTGAGCTGTGGAAAATTCTCAACAACCAGCTTCCTGGTTGCAGCCAGAAACTTAAAACAAGACTCACCAACATCAGCATCAAGGAGGGTGACTCCCTCATTACAGACAAAATGGAGGTAGCTAGCAGATTTAACATCTTTTTCACCAGCATAGTTGCAACTCTTGTCAACAAGCTGTCCCACCACTCTGGTCGCTTTGGTGTAGAACACATTAAAGCCTTCTACAGAAAGCTAGGAGTATCCAACGATGATTTCAAATTAGAAATGGTCACAGCTGATGAGGTGTTTAAAAAATTGAGCGCGCTCCACCCTAACTAGGCCACCAGCCTTGATAATATTCCCTCCAGATTCCTCAGGGACTCTGCCTCCATCATTGCCCCGATCATCACGCACATAATAAACCTATCAATTACACAAGGCCAAGTACCAAAATATTTTAAGATAGCAAGAGTAACTCCCCTCTTTAAAAAAGGAAGCAAATTGGAACCTGGCAACTACCGACCTTTTTCTATTCTCAGTTCCGTTTCGAAAGTAATGGAGAAAATAGTTTATGAACAGGTCGATATTTACCTTGCCACTAATAAACTCATGTACAAATTCCAATCCGGCTTCAGAACTAACCACTCCACTGATACATGCCTTCTCTATCTGACCGACCACATCAAACATGAGGTGGACGCGGGCAAATACTGTGGCATGGTCATGCTGGACCTTCAGAAGGCCTTTGACACCGTTAACCACGCTATACTGTTGGATAAGCTCAGAGCAATCGGATTTAACAAAACCTCATCGAGCTGGATGCAATCTTACTTGGAGGGGAGGGAGCAGGTGGTAGAGGTGAACGGCACCGTGTCCCCCCCCCCCTCTCGGTGAGCTGTGGAGTCCCCCAAGGCAGTATATTGGGACCTTTACTGTTCCTAATATACATAAACGACATGTCATCGGCATGCGACTGTGAATTGTTTTTGTTTGCGGATGACTCTGCCTTGCTGGTATCCGGCAAGGACAAGTCACAGGTGGAGAAAATCCTCAGTGCTGAACTCTGTAGAACTTGCACCTGGCTCGCTGACAACAAGCTATCCATACACTTGGGTAAAACAGAATCCATCCTGTTTGGGTCCCACATCAAACTTAAGAAAGTCAATGACTTCACCATAAAAGTAGGTGACATTGTTATCACCAGGAAAGATGAGGTCACCTACCTAGGTTCCATTCTAGAGGCTAACCTTTCCTGTGATAAAATGGCAACCAAGGTAATCAAAAAGGTTAACCAACGAACGAGATTTCTCTACAGAATTTCCTCTCTGGTCAACAAAAGCACCGTGAGGATTCTGGCGGGAACTCTCGTTCAACCCTTTTTCGATTACGCATGCACCTCCTGGTACCCTAGCACCTCCAAAACCCTCAAATCTAAACTCCAAACATCTCAGAACAAGCTAGTCAGGTTACTTCTAGACCTCCACCCCAGATCCCACCTCACTCCTACCCATTTCTCTAAAGTGGGCTGGCTCAAGGTGGAGGACAGAGTTAAACAACTTGCACTGAGCCTAGTCTATAAAATCCACTACACCTCCCTGATACCGAAGTACATGTCAAACTACTTCCTTAACGTAAATGACCGCCATAACCACAACACCAGGGGGTGCTCCACTAACCATGTTAAACCCAGATTCCGAACTAACAAAGGTCTTAACTCATTCTCTTTCTATGCCACATCAATGTGGAATGCGCTCCCAACAGGTATAAAAGAAAGGGCATCTCTATCCTCCTTCAAAACCGCAATAAAAGTTAACCTCCAGGCAGCTACAACCCTAAACTAATACCCTCCCCGGATTGCTAATAATCAAATGTAAACAATCAAATGCAGATACTTTTTCTTTTTCTTATGCCTTCTGATCTCTCTCTCTCTCTCTCTTTCTCTCTCTCTCTCTCTCTCTCTCTCTCTCTCTCTCTCTATGTCCACTACTTGATGTCCATATCCTCCCCCCCGCCCCCCTCCACACCCCTGATTGTAAATAATGTAAATAATTCAATGTGATTATCTTATTGACTGTATTATGATGATAGTATATATGATAGTATATATCTGTATCATGAATCAATTTAAGTGGACCCCGACTTAAACAAGTTGAAAAACTTATTCGGGTGTTACCATTTAGTGGTCAATTGTACGGAATATGTACTTCACTGTGCAACCTACTAATAAAAGTCTCAATCAATCAATCAATCAATTCATCCTCGCTCAAATTAATAGGGTAATCGTCGCTTTCTCGGTCCGAATCTCTCTCGCTGCTGGTGTTAACAATAGGAAAATATGAGCAGTCCTTCCTCCGGTGTCGTCACGCTCCGGTAGGGGCAAGGCTTTTTTTTATCAGAGACCAAAAGTTGCGAACTTTATCGTCGTTGTTCTATACTAAATCCTTTCAGCAAAAATAAATATGGCAATATCGCGAAATGATCAAGTATGACACATAGAATGGATCTGCTATCCCCGTTTAAATAAAAGAATGTCATTTCAGTAGGCCTTTAAGACCTCACTGTCAGTTGTGTTAGGTCATGTTCGCTCTAGTCTAAACTAATCACAATTGATGCTAATCCACCTGTTATGATCCGATCATAGTTTATTTAATTTTTATTCACTTGTTGTTTAAGTTCTGTTTCAGCACCCCTGTTTTTTCTCCTTGGTTGCTATGGTTATTCATTGTATTCACCTGCCTCTGATTAGTGTTCGGAACGTTCACCTGTTCCCGGCCACTAATTAGAGAGCTATTTAGTCCTGCTTGTCGCTTCACTCAGTCTGGTGCTTTTGTTTGCTCTCATGCAACAGTTACGTTTATTCCTTGTGTTTCTTGCGCTAAGTTCCGCCTTAGTTTTTCCTGTGTAGCTATCCCGTTAGCTTCCAGTGCTATATGCATGCTTGTTTTCTTTGTTTTCTTGTGTATGTTTGTTCCGGCCTGACATATGGGAATAAATCATACTCTTACCTGCACGCCATTTCCTGGAAGAACAATCCATGCGACCCACCCGTTACACCACCTTGTTGTGCACTTTTTTTCCAAAGAAGAATCGATAAGCGAACCTATAAGGAACCGAATCTTTTAGCAAAATCGGAAGTGGAATCGGAACTGGAAAAATGTGATCAATTCCCCTCCCTACTGATTAGTAATCAGGGACAGGTGAGTCTCCTGATCTGTAATCAGGAGCAGCTGGGGACCAAGCGCTCTGACCAGAACTCACACACTGTAACGGCAGGAAAATTCAAAACAGGAAGAGAAACTAACAAAATAAGACTGCTGGATTGGAAATAAAGGAAACAAATTTGATATGTGTCGCTTAATGGTTAATTTATCTCCAGTTTATTGAGAGTACAAACTGTTGATTTATGGTGGCTCGTAAATGAATATATATATATATGTATATACACACTATATTGCCAAACGTATCTGGCCACCCATCCAAATGATGAGAATCAGGTGTCCTTGAGCGGGCCCCTTCCTCTTCCAACATGACTGTGCACCAGTGCACAAAGCAAGGTCCATAAAGACATGGATGACAGAGTCTGTTGTGGATGAACTTGACTGGCCTGCACAGAGTCCTGACCTGAACCGGATAGAACACCTTTGGGATAAATTAGAACGGAGACTGAGAGCCAGGCCTTCTCCACCAACATCAGTGTGTGACCTCACCAATGCGCTTTTGGAAGAATGGTGGAAAATTCCTATAAACACACTCCACAACCTTGTGGACAGCCTTACCAGAAGAGTTGAAGCTGTAATAGCTGCAAAAGGTGGACCGACATCATATTGAACCCTATGGTTTAGGAATGGGATGGCACTTCAAGTTCATATGTGAGTCAAGGCAGGTGGCCAAATACTTTTGGCAATATATAGTGTGTATATATATATATATATATATATATATATATATATATATATATATATATATATATATATATATATATATATATATATATATATATATATAAATATATGTATGATATTTTGAGTAATTCCACTTCCTGCACATCCAAGTCATTGCCATCCGAGCCATTGTTAATCCATCCATCATGGCGTGCATGCATCATCCATCCATTCATCCATCAGTCTGTACTTGTGCATCCATCCGTCCATCATTCTGTCACTGCATTCACCCATCCATTGGTCCATCCAGCAACACATGTCTGACTTTTTGCTTTTGCCTTCAATGGTTTTGCCAATGCTGGCACACACTAGCTAATGACAGAGCATCAAAACCAGCTTGAATCATCGCTCTTCAGTGCGCAAATGTCTCTAACTGTAATTAAAAGTCATATAATACAACTTAGTTTGTTCATGTTTCCAAAGGAGTCGTATCATCTTCCATCGGCACCTCAAGTAGCCCAATTAGATGTGCGAGGGACCATTACGTGATTGTTTGTGTGCGGCGGCGCCGACGGGGTTGACGGGATGAATGGGGGCGGGGCCGATGCAAAGCAAGCGCTGAGGTGTACGTCAACACAACTTTGCCGTTATTCCCTCGTTGTCTCCGCCTCATTCGGTCTTACATCTCCTAAGTAAGTCGAAGCTGCGGTTGGATTTGTTGCTCTTTAGCCCGAGCAGAGTGGAGAGTCGGGCAAGTAGGAGTTAAGCTGCAGTGTTTTGATTGACTTTGCAGACGTAAACAAGAGCCGCACTTGTGCGTGACCCCTGAGCCTGACCCCAGAGATAGAGCTTCTCTAATGGGTGTCTCTTTCAGCAGGAGGCCCGGCCGTTGGAACAGAGGAGCTATTGTTGGGCGGGGGAAGCGACTTCTCTCCCTATTAAAGAGAGGACCACACCAAAAAACATCCTCAGCACTGACGTGATATCTTGATTCCGATAACCGAGCAGATATCAGACCAGTCCACGTTCCTTCGCTTAAAAAACCTAAGAAGGGATTATGAGGGGAACATTTGTGTACACTAAGCCAAGCATATTTTTTGTATTTTTTGTATTTAGTGTGTTAGATTCAGCAGCTAGTGTTTGGATCTCACTGTACGCAATATCTGAAGAGCATGGAAAAAAGCATTACACTCTGGTGTACTCTGCATGTGACGAATAAAACCTTGAACCTTGAACCTTGACTGGGGGGAAGGAGATGTTTTTTCTCTCCTCGCCACATCCTGCGTTTACGTTTGTGTCGAAGAGCTGCAGACAACAGTTTTTTTTCCTTCATGCAAGTGGCCAAACAGGTGAGTCAGGTGTCGGTGAAGCGTGAAAGGTGTACCTGGCACGTATGACAATACGAGCGCCACGTGTCTGCCCTTAGGGTAGAGGCTGCAAAACATCACAGCATGCTTCAAAACACAAAAAAACACAAATGCACCCACCCGCGTCACAACATTAGGTACTGACGCACAAGAGCAGTAAAAAAAGGGTAGGTATTAACAATATGCTTATTACTTTGCTAAGAGGAATGTTCCAAACAATTCAGGAACATTTTAGAACTGCTGAATTTGACTGTGTTGGGACACTTTAAACTGTACTGCTTGTTTTGTAAACATACAGTAGAACCTCAGTTTAAGAGCCCCCTTTTTTGCAAACTTTTCGATTTACAAACTTTTAAATCGAGCCAAATAGGCTTCCGTGTGTGAAGCATGTCTCTGTGTACGAACGCTTCATTCATTCGATCATTTGGTGTCCCGCCTGCAGGCAAAAAGCAGGCCGCAACACTTCACTTGCTGTGCACTACACCAGTGGTCCCCAACCACCGGGCCGCGGCCCGGTACCGCAAGAAATTTAATTTTAAAAAAAAATAGTGTTTTATTTATTTTAATTAAATCAACATAAACAACACAATATATACATTATATATCAATATAGATCAATACAGTCTGCAGGGATACAGTCCGTAAGCACACATGATTGAATTTCTTTATGAAAAAAAATATATATATACCCCCCCGGTCCGTGGGACAAATTTTCAAGCGTTGACCGGTCCCCAGCTACAAAAAGGTTGGGGACCACTGCACTACACTACTAGTCACGTCTCAGCGCTTCAGCCTGTGTGCCTTTTCTCTGTTTTTTCGCCTTTTGACAAGTTTTGTACATTTTGCTTACTAAATATGATTCCCAAAAGGACAAGAGACCAGTATTATTTACAATCGCAAACAAAAGTTTACATACCCATGTAAAGAACATAATGTCATAGCTGTCTTGAGTTTCCAATCATTTCTACAACTCTTATTTTTTTGTGATCGAGTGATTGGAGCACATACTTGTTGGTCACAAAAAACATTCATGAAGTTTGGTTCTTTTATGAATTTATTATGAGTCTACTGAAAATGTGACCAAATCTGCTGGGTCAAAAGTATACATACAGCAATGTTTGGTTATATTTGGTTGCATGTCCCTTGGCAAGTTTCACTGCAATAAGGCACTTTTGGTAGCCATCCACAAGCTTCTGGTTGAATTTTTGACCACTCCTCTTGACAAAATTGGTGCAGTTCAGCTAAATTTGTTGGTTTTCTGGCATTTTCCACACGTATAAGTCAGGACTTTGGGAAGGCCATTCTAAAACCTTAATTCTAGCCTGATTTAGCCATTATTTTACCACTTTTGAAGTGTGTTTGGGGTCATTGTCCTGTTGGAACACCCAACTACGCCCAAGACCCAACCTCCAGGCTGATGATTTTAGGTTGTCCTGAAGAATTTGGAGGTAATCCTCCTTTTTCATTGTCCCATTTACTCTCTGTAAAGCACCAGTTCCATTGGCAGCAAAACAGGCCCAGAGCTAATACTACCACCACCATGCTTGACGGTAGACATGGTGTTTCTGGGATTAAAGGCCTCACCTTTTCTCCTCAAAACATATTGCTGGGTATTGTGAAAAAAACATCTACAATTTTGTTTCATCTGACCACAGAACTTTCCTCCAGAAGGTCTTAACGTTGTCCATGTGATGTCAAGTGAAACAAAAAATGCTTCACACTCACTTTGTCCACAAAGTTATGGCGATCTCCAGCTATAACCTAATGCTAGCGAGTAAGACCAGATCTTATGCCAAATAATAGCGGGGATGACTGTGACGCAAATAACAACGCATAACAATTAGGCGACAGACTTCTCTTACTTATCTGAAAACACTCTTTGAGTTGGGGCACTCTTAAGTTGAGGTACCACTGTATGTAATAATTGCTATTTAAAACCCCTCTCAGAGTACTTTTTTAGGGCCACTTCTACCAGTGATAAGCTGTAAAGTTTCATGTTTATGTGTGTCAGGAGTAATCAATCACTCCCATAGCTGCAGGGCATCCATGCTGCAGTGTAACTAATCTGTATAAGCTCAGCAGCTTCTGCTCTAATGCAGTGTGAGGTAACTCTCATTGGCTCCATGCATGGGCTTATTCTGTTGTCATGCAACACTTCTTTGTGTGTGCATGTGCGTTTGTGTGTGCGTGACAGTGTGTGTGGAAGGCAGGCGGCAGAGAGGTTTGGAAGCCCCGCTGTGCTCACTAAATTAATGACCTAACAGCAGGAGGGCTGCGATGAGGAGCACCTCTGCAAAATGTCAGGCCAGCCTCTCAGGCCTTGTTACTTACAAATATTGAGTTCATCCATGTTTATGATACATGGGTCTCAACATTGCTGATCTACACCACCACAAACTCCAACCACTATGATCATGTTATCATATTTTATGTCTTTGGCATTAAATTGTATCTCCTTTATTAAAATGTAAACACGTTATATTTCCTGTATGACAGTATTCATTTCTGTCCAGCGCCCTTATTTTTTTTTCCACTTCTCTTGTTTGAATGCTGGCTCCTTCCCATGTCCCTGATTGGCAATCAGGATGATTTTTATGCCAGGATCATTTTAGCTTTGTTTGCTTCCATGCTGCATAGCCTTCCCTTAGCTTATTGCTTTGCTTTGTGCACTATTTTTTTCATTTTTTGTCAGTAAATACATTTTACCTGCACTTCGCCTGCCATCTCTGCATCCACCAAAAACGCCACACAACAGTGAAACCCATTTACACATTTCTGCTCATGTATATGTTTATGTGCATGTATACATGCGTATTTCCCTGGGCCAAAAAAATTGAAAAATAGATGGCAGTCCACCCAATATTGATCAAAAGCTCCTGTACTCCCGATGGCCAGTCCCCCTCTTCCTGCATTAAAGCAGTTTGTATTCCAAATAGGACAGAACATAGTTTAAAAAATGCTAAAATTGTTGTTGTTTATCTGGACCCCAGGATGCAGAAATAGCAGGCTACTGTATGTAAAATGTATTTATTACCAAAAAGTGCACTAGGGAAAGCTATGCACGTTTGGGTACAAGCAAAAAGCACTGGGAATGCTTTGCAGTGTGGAAGCAAACAAAGTAAAAGGACATTGACATAAAAAAAATCCTGATTCACACCTGTAAGACACGCTTAGGAACCAAAAATAGCTTGCATAAGATAAAATAATACATGACAGGGCGTTGTTTTTGAATTTTTACAGCAAACTTCTTGCTAGTTTTTTCTTAATCCTTCAGTTTACAGAATATAAAGGCACATTTTTGGCGGTGCAGTGGGGTGCGCTCCTGTTTTTTGAAGCACGGAGTATAGGATCCACCCCAGCCATGAGGACTGTGTTCAAAAGTATATCAGGGAAATAAAAACATGTCTAAATTGTAATTTGTAGTAACAGCTTACATTTTGGGGTTATTTTGTACTAAAAATACACGATGGAACAAATTGTTCTCCATGTATTTGTACAAAATCCAAAACCAGTGAAGTTGGCACATTGTGTAAATCGTAAATAAAAACAGAATACAACGATTTGCAAATCTTTTTCAACTTATATTCAATTGAATACACTGCAAAGACAAGATATTTAATGTTCGAACAGAGAAACTATTTTTTTTTTTTGCAAATAATCATTAACTTAGAATTTAATGGCAGCAACACATTGCAGAAAAGCATGTTCACCACTGTGTTACATGGCCTTTCCTTTTAACAACACTCAGTAAACGTTTGCGAACGGAGGAGACACATTTTTTAAGCTTCCCAGGTGGAATTCTTTCCCATTCTTGCTTGATGTACAGCTTAAGTTGTTCAACAGTCCGGGGGTCTCCGTTGTGGTATTTTAGGCTTCATAATGCGCCACACATTTTCAATGGGAGACAGGTCTGGACTATAGGCAGGCCAGTCTAGTACCCACACTCTTTTACTACAAAGCCACGCTCTTGCAATACGTGGCTTGGCATTGTCTTACTGAAATAAGCAGGGGCGTCCATGATAACGTTGCTTGGATGGCAAAATATGTTGCTCCAAAACCTGTATGTACCTTTCAGCATTAATGGCGCCTTCACAGATGTGTAAGTTACCCATGCCTTGGGCACTAATACACCCCCATACCATCACAGATGCTGGCTTTTCAACTTTGCACCTATAACAATCCGGATGGTTATTTTCCTCTTTGGTTCGGAGGACACGACGTCCACAGTTTCCAAAAACAATTTGAAATGTGGACTCGTCAGACCACAGAACACTTTTCCACTTTGTATCAGTCCATCTTAGATGAACTCGGGCCCAGCAAAGCCGGCAGCGTTTCTGGGTGTTGTTGATAAATGGCTTTTGCTTTGTATAGTAGAGTTTTAACTTGCACTTACAGATGTAGTGACAAACTGTGGTTTTTCTGAAGTGTTCCTGAGCCCATGTGGTGATATCCTTTACACACTGATGTCGCTTTTTGATGCAGTACCGCCTGAGGGATCGGAAGTCACGGGCATTGCCGCATACGTGCAGTGATTTCTCCAGATTCTCTGTACCTTTTGATGACATTATGTACAAACCCCGTTTCCATAACAGTTGGGAAATTGTGTTGGATGTAAATATAAACGGAATACAATGATTTGCAAATCCTTTTCAACCCATATTCAATTGAATGCACTACAAAGACAAGATATTTGATGTTCAAACTCATAAACTTTATTTTTTTTTTGCAAATAATAATTAACTTAGAATTTCATGGCTGCAACACGTGCCAAAGTAGTTGGGAAAAGGCATGTTCACCACTGTGTTACATGGCCTTTCCTTTTAACAACACTCAGTAAACGTTTGGGAACTGAGGAGACACATTTTTTAAGCTTCTCAGGTGGAATTCTTTCCCATTCTTGCTTGATGTACAGCTTAAGTTGTTCAACAGTCCGGGGGTCTCCGTTGGGGTATTTTAGGCTTCATAATGCGCCACACATTTTCAATGGGAGACAGGTCTGGACTACAGGCAGGCCAGTCTAGTACCCGCACTCTTTTACTATGAAGCCACGTTGATGTAACACGTGGCTTGGCATTGTCTTGCTGAAATAAGCAGGGGCGTCCATGGTAACGTTTTTTTTATGGCAACATATGTTGCTCCAAAACCTGTATGTACCTTTCAGCATTAATGGCGCCTTCACAGATGTGTAAGTTACCCATGTCTTGGGCACTAATACACCCCCATACCATCACGGATGCTGGCTTTTCAACTTTGCGCCTATAACAATCCGGATGGTTCTTTTCCTCTTTGGTCCGGAGGACACGACGTCCACAGTTTCCAAAAACAATTTGAAATGTGTACTCGTCAGACCACAGAACACTTTTCCACTTTGTATCAGTCCATCTTGGATGAGTTAAGGCCCAGCGAAGCCGATGGCGTTTCTGGGTGTTGTTGATAAACGGTTTTCATCTTGCATAGGAGAGTTTTAACTTGCACTTACAGATGTAGCGACCAACTGTAGTTACTGACAGTGGGTTTCTGAAGTGTTCCTGAGCCCATGTGGTGATATCCTTTACACACTGATGTCGCTTGTTGATGCAGTACAGCCTGAGGGATCGAAGGTCACGGGCTTAGCTGCTTACGTGCAGTGATTTCTCCAGATTCTCTGAACCCTTTGATGATATTACGGACCGTAGATGGTGAAATCCCTAAATTCCTTGCAATAGCTGGTTGAGAAAGGTTTGTCTCAAACTGTTCAACAATTTGCTCATGCATTTGTTGACAAAGTGGTGACCCTCACCCCATCCTTGTTTGTGAATGACTGAGCATTTCATGGAATCTACTTTTATACCCAATCATGGCACCCACCTGTTCCCAATTTGCCTGTTCACCTGTGGGATGTTCCAAATAAGTGTTTGATGAGCATTCCTCAACTTTATCAGTATTTACTGCCACCTTTCCCAACTTCTTTGTCACGTGTTGCTGGCATCAAATTCTAAAGTTACTGATTATTTGCAAAAAAAAAATGTTTATCAGTTTGAACATCAAATATGTTGTCTTTGTAGCATATTCAACTGAATATGGGTTGAAAATTATTTGCAAATCATTGTATTCCGTTTATATTTACATCTAACACAATTTCCCAACTCATATGGAAACGGGGTTTGTACCGTAGATGGTGAAATCCCTAAATTCCCTGAAATAGCTGGTGGTTGAGAAATGTTGTTCTTAAACTGTTCGACAATTTGCTCATGCATTTGTTCACAAAGTGGTGACCCTCACCCCATCCTTGTGTGTGAATGACTGAGCATTTCATGGAATTGCCACTTGTGCCAGCTTTTTTTTAAACATGTTGCAGGCATTAAATTCAAAATGAGCTAATATTTGCTAAAAATAAAGTATCTTGTCTTTGCAGTTTATTCACTTGAATATATGTTGAAAAGGATTTGCAAATCATTGTATTCTGTTTTTATGTACCATTTACACAGCGTGGCAACTTCACTGGTTTTGGGTTTTGTATTATTCCAAATAATGTGTTGAAATAAATTCAGGTTGGAGTTAAATTGTATAAAAAATGGGATTTTCTAGTGGGCCAGTGTGGACCAAATAGTCCAAAGCCAAATTGATGTCCTAGTTTTCCTCTGAATGCAGGTAGGGTTAATGTAGTATTTATTACACATTTGAGAAAAATACATGTTAAACCTTTTTTGTGGTATTTGAGCTCAAACAATAATAATTATCCGACCAAAGTCAGCACATTTATATTTTACCCTATCATCTTTAGTGGTAATACTATGACATGGAAATTTGATATAAGTTGGAGTAGTCAGTGTACAGCTTGTATAGCACGATTTACTCTCAGCTGAAAATAAGTCATTATTGTTGAAATACACAAGTGATACTGATAGATATCACAGTGAACATGTCCCAACTATGTGATATATGTGAATATTTAGTGTACCGTTGTAATTTAGCACTGCCTTAATGCTCTTGGGCATGGGGACTACACCTGAGCTGCACAGTAAGTTTCTGGAATCCTACTTGTGGGTGATGGACACCTTACGCTCCTCCACTTGAGGATCCCTACAGGTGCTCGATTGACTTCAGGTGTGGACACGCACTTGGCCACTCCCACCATCTTCGCTTCCTCAGCAAGGCTCCAGAATCATATTGGAGGTGTGTTTCGGCTAGGGTTGCGTAATATAGATGATATACAATAGACAAACATTTGGACCACGATATATTTTAATAGTATTGTTATATCGTGATATTGCATGTTGACACATTCTAGCTGCAAATAGTATACTAATAATGTTGAAGTATTGAGAAGTGTTAAACAAGTTTTTGTCATGATCTGGGTCATGTTTAGTTTAGTTTCAGCACACTTGTTTGTTTTCTTTGTTGCCATGGGTGCTGCTTTTTTGTCACCTGCCTCTGATTAGTGGTCAGGACATTCACCTGCTCTTCTGGCAGTTTTATTTGCAACACGCTACAGTTACTTTGGTTCTAACTTTCTTGCTCTTTTTTGGCTCCTTTGTTGTTTAGCCTTTGCCGTAGCTTCCTGTGTCATTGGCACCTTTTTGTATGTTCGTATTTTGGCTGATTATTACACGAATAAGCCTGTATGCTGGACATTAAAAATGGGGAGTGTTTTTTATTTATTTTATACAAGTTTTTTATTTATTTTATTTCTGCATGTATTTCTTTTATTTGGGTTTTATCGTTGTAGGTTTTCTTTTTCTGTGATGTGGATCCCCCTGGGTCTGAAAGAAAATGACTACTATTAAATCATTTTTCTTACCTGCACAGTGCTTCCTGACGTCCATCTGCATCTTGGGGAAACGACAAGCGCATAAACATGCGACCAAGATGTAACAGTTTTGAATGTGTGGTTGTATTGTATATTAAGTATGTGTACATGAAAGGGCATTTTATGACTTTTCTTAATTTAAAAACATGCTATAGTATGTTTTTATTGTCATAATTTTATTGCATTATTTTTGTAACACTTTAATTTAGGTACCCAGGGACTGCAGATGGAAATTAGCTATTTAGCTATAATCTGGTACAGAACATATCTGTCTTTGAGCTTAATGTTTCTGTGCATTGTCCCTTCAAATAAAGACTAAACTAAACTAAAAAAAATGCTCCAGCTATGAAAATATTGTATTTAAATGAAGGATTCCTACCTTGCGGAAATTCATTTATTGCGGTTATGTGAAGTAATAGCTCACAATAGGAACAACTGTACTGCAATAACAATGGTTAATGAAATGTGAGGGGTGTAGTCACTTTTTGGGGGTTATTGTTCATAAACAAGACATAAAAAGACATGTGGCCTCAACTAAGCATTTCTAGGCAAAAGCCATATGCCCAAAAGTCTAAAATATATCATTTTGGTCTAATGCTATTTGGGTTAGCTTTTTCCCCAAAGCCCAGAATTGGTGTTTGGCTGGATGAAGTGCAGTGAAATAGAAACAATATTTTTGTTTTTTAATGTGTAAAACTATAGAAAGACTCATTTTACCACGTTCAATAAAATTTTATTGAAAAAAGTACCAATAAACAACAGGAAATCCAGAAAAAAGATTCGTAGAGCAAAGCTCCATATGTACAGCATATTGCACTACATAACAAATTGTCTTTACTTCCATAATATATCAACAACCAAAAGTACACATATATAAACACAAAAAATGAGTGCACAGTAGAGTCTCGAAAACACACAGTCAATGTTTACAAAAATGCTACATTTTCGCTGGGTCTCCTTTCTTGGTATACAGAGAATGTGTGATAATCAAGACTTCATTTGCAACTGAGCAGTTCAAAGGCATATTCCAGGGTTGGACAAACACATGTACACACGTACGCTTGCTGTGGTCTGCAAAGAAGGGTGACGTAACAAATGAACAACAGTGAATTGTTTTGGTTTGCTTTACACGCCGCAAAGAGCTGTGCAAGGAATGTAGAAAAAAAAAATGCCCATGTTAACATAGGATTTGTTAAAAATCATCCTTTTATAAAAACAGATCCTTTTTGTTAGGAAAATACACTTTAAGAAAGAACATGGAGAATGTTATCATTTAAAAAAAAAAAACTTCCTCAACAACTTCAAATTGATATAAAGTGAACCTCAAAATTCAAAGACACTGACGGTTTCCATACAATAAAGTCCCACACAAGGGAAAGCTGCACAACAAGAGTGCAGCTTGGGAACGTCATTTTAACAAAAACACAGGGCACCGTGGCAGATTTGTTTCCCTTTCCAATACATCAAACTTGTGAGCCAACTTGGCCGATGTAGATTTACAGCTGATGTGAGGCAACATGACCGACCCATAAAGCAACACAATACACATAAAGGGACCCATCGGATCTACAGAAACAAAGTACTTTCCAGTGCATGTTGATTACAACACCAAGATCAAGGTTTAGGGAATCAAACACATAAACCAACACCCTGTGACTTTAAGGAACACCAATGCAGCTCTTTCTTTTTATGCTCTCTGATGTATCATTAGCGACGGTTGACTGTTCATTAATTATAGAGCCACGTCATGTCCCGTTATAATCATTATACAAATTAATAACTGCATTGAAGCTGCCGCTTTTCTAAACCACACATAGAGATTCTACTCAGGACTGAATTGAGCGGTAAAGAAAAATGTCTAAACTGGTTGGGCCCATCCCTGGAAAATCACAACCTTGAAGTAATACTCCACCCTAAATGTATTTTTCCAGAGTTGAACGGTCTCCCCTGGCTTGAGAGGTGATTGGGCGATATTGGGAGTTGTTGTCCTAATGAAGAGCAGCAGCCGCTGTCAGTATTAATCCGAATGATGAAGAGATATCGTAATTTACAGACTATAAAGACGCGCTTTATACAATGCTGCGGCTAATTCATGGATGTTTCTGCGTTCACAAGCTTCACATGCCACCAAAAGATGTAACCGTGTCACATCCGACCAATGAAATTACCGAACGGGTCATGGTGGACCAATGAAATTGTTCACTTTAAATCAAACGCACTCACACAATCATTCAGCCATTTCGGACCTGATGTACTAAAGGTTGTACTAAAACACGTGCAAACTTGATAGCACACACAAAGCTGAGCCACAAAACGTGTGCAAAGTGGATTGCGTCTGTTAATTGAGCAGAATAAGGCGTGCAATCCATGTTTTGTCTCCGTCGTTATTAATATGCAAAATATATGCTGATCATCGAAACGCCCACAATACTAGGAGAACATGTAAATATAATTATTTAGCACGCGCAATGTGATCCAACAACACTCATCACCATTTTGCGGGCAATATTATTTATCACGGGTCAGAAGGACGTGCAAACTGACAGCTCCACACACAACTGCGAGATCGGTGCTTGACTGATGAGAATCCTCCGTCCTAAGTGTGCGTTTCAACATTTTGAACAGAAATGAAAAATGTTTAGACATGTCCTCTATTCAGCAACATCATCTTATAATTGTATAGCTGCTAAAGGACTTAAAGGGCTGATTAAAACAAATTCAATTGATGTGTTTTGGTGTCCTTTAGTATTTATAATGGTGTTTGTTTTTTCACATAGAATATATATTATTAAAACATTTCTCAAGTGAAAATAACTTCTTCAAATATGCATTTTTTTTGCGTCTCTTAGCCTTTCAGTGGCCTAGTGGTTAGAGTGTCCGCCCTGATATCGGTAGGTTGTGAGTTCAAACCCTGGCCGAGTCATACCAAAGACTATAAAAACGGGACCCATTACCTCCCTGCTTGGCACTCAGCATCAAGGATTGGAATTGGGGGTTAAATCACCAAAAATGATTCCCGGGCGCGGCCACCGCTGCTGCACACTGCTCCCCTCACCTCCCAGGGGGTGATCAAGGGTGGTGGGTCAAATGCAGGGATTTATTTCGCCACACCTTGTGTGTGTGTGACAATCATTGGTACTTTAACTTAACTCTAATGAGTGAACCTTTAGCTGAAAAAAAAAAATGGTTTCATTGTAGATGCACTGCAGGATTGTTTCTAAATGCCCATAAAAAGTGGTAGATGTCTCCTGCATGTTTGAAAACATAGCAAAAGGCCACAGGTAGGATCATGATAACATGAATGTGCAGTAAATGATCAAGTGTCTCCGTGGTGATGCCCTGTATAGTACACGTAAAATTATCATTTAAATTAGGCTGTATGCACAGCTTTTCAATTGTACACGCAGTGTTAGTACATTGCACGCAACACGGCCAGTATTAGTACACACTATTTTATAGATTGCAAACACTGTTTAGCATGTGGTATTTGGATCTTAGTAAATCAGGCCCTTAGTGCATGGACTCAACTTAGTCATGGAGAAGACCCCACGAAATGCACACGACTCTGCCCTAAAACCAAAGGCGATCGACCCGGCCATGGAAAAGGTAAACAGCCACCGCACAGAACGTAAATCCTTCAACCGCAACGGGCGCCTGGAGACAAAAGTGAAAGCGAAAACACGGCAGACAAAACAGCACACAAAGCAACTTCCACACTGAAGAAGGCGACCGCAGCGCACACAGAAGGGTGACGAGAGCGCTCAATGACTTGCCCAGTAGGCTACTGTATGTTGTGTTAGACACTGTCTTTTGTGTCATGTGTGAATGAACACAAACGCCTGTGTAAATATTTCATGTTTCAATGTGTGTACCTGTTGTCTATTGACGTTTGTGGTCAATATATGCACGAAATAAAATGAGTCCAAATGGCTTATATTTAGGTGTGCTCTATAGTCCGGAAATTACTGTAGTGAATAACCAAATCCAATTTAGCCTGCAATGCAACATCCAATATGGCCGATGCAAACTTAGCCCATTAAAGTCAATTTGTATTTTTTTTTTACCAAACTGCTGCTCTTCATGTCAGACAACCTGGAATAAGTCAAAGGCTAGAACTTAAAATAACAAGAATCGATCACACACACACACACACGTGTCTACAGTAGAAAGAGGCAAATATTAAAAAAAATAAAAAATAAATATAAAGTCAAAGAAATAAATTACAAAGAAAGTGAACTAATGAACAAGAGGTGTATCTTAAAGGAGTGGTACGAAGAGGACTTCCAGTGATGGCACGGGGCACTACGATAACTGGCTCAGCGTTGAGGATCCGCAGGAAACTACAACAACATTCAGTGCACGTCGCACGCCTCCTAACTACACACTCCGTAGCCCCCGTCACCAACAGCACACGACAAGTACGCCTCTGGCTCCCTGCTTGAACTGTACCTTTGTTTGAAGTAATCGGGATTAAAAAAAACTAAGTAACCACCCCTGGAGACGAGGTTTCGTCATGGGGGCGGGGGCAACACTGTAACTGAATCTCAAGGTCCCCGGCGGCCCTCAAAACCTTGTCCCTGAGATATGCGGATAACAAAGGAAACCCCTAAAAATGATCAACTTGACACATTGTTAGGAGCAAGTCATTAATATATTGCTCCGTGGGTCCAAAAGTTGGCCTGTGTTCATCAGTGGAAAAATAAAATCTTCGACAGTGTATTTCAACAATAATAACAAGTCTTCAATTTGCACAGCCAGTGATGGTGTGAATACAACTGCCTCACATCTGCATCGGAGCACCAAAGACAATACAAGGGTCACCCTGTTGAGTTCAAAGCGGGCGGAAATCCCATTAAAGTTGCCTGAGAGGAGGAGATCTTGTTGCACAGATGGACTGAAAACAACACCGAAAACTGCAGATACGTGACACAGTCGCCACCGCTCTCTTTCCAGTCCTGACTGCGATTAGTCAACACTGATTGAAAAAAATGCGACATGAACGTCTTCATGTAAGACGGGGCTAGTCTAGTTAAGAAGCGGAACTCTTTAAAGGGCGTACTAGTGCAAAAACAGTGGATCCTCAGCTCCACTTCAAGGGCATGGAGGTCTGCAAATAACATGGATCAAAAACGCAACAAGATGGAACGTTCTTGCAACAAGATGGAAGCGCTGATCTCGCTGAGCACACAATTGGCTTGACTCATGTGGTCGTTTAGTGCACGAGCGTTACACCTTTCCAAAAAACAAACATTCTATACAACACATCAGAGCACTACCATCTTGTGTGTCTGGGATTTGAAAATATTACAGCAGATCGCTTGACACATTTTATGGGCAAAAATATCGGGACACATCGCCATTGTGGAACAAAGGAAGATAGGGTGGAGTTAGTCATCTCTTTGTGTCTATAACAGCTTCTGGGAAGACTTTCTGAGATGTTGGGGTAGGTGCCTTAAATGTTTTTAACTATCTGGGGACATTCCATTTTAATTATCTTTGAAGCCAAACTGGACATAAAAGCCTTTAGTTTTTGAAGGGCGTAAGTTTTTTTTATTTAATTTCCTCAATACAAATCAATCCTGAACAAAAATATCAAACATGCATTTTTTTCTTATTTTGACCGTTTTGAAGTCCTTTAGATCAGATAATATTACAGGTTTAAATTGGTTATGTGCAATTGATTTTTACATCAACTCATGATTCAATTCAGATTTGACCAGTGTTTGCAATATATCATTAGGGAGAAAACAATATGATAAAACAGGTCACATACCGACATATGACATACACACATCAAGTAAACACCGATATGGCATAAAAAACATATTTGAAAAAAAATTAGCCTTTAACCAAAAAATAAAACCTTTTTATACATTTTAGAAAATTCTGAATCGATTTAGAATCCGAATATATAAGAATTGCGATTCGGATGTGAATACATTTTTCAGCACCCTTACTAATTGTTTGATCATAAAGCTTTTTAGGGCTTACACCCCACCCCATGTTTGGTATTTTTGTTCATGGCTGACATTGATTGAGTTATGTGGGCAAAAAAGTAAAATAAAATAAAAATAATCCTAAATGTTTTATGCCCTTTGAAAAATAAAGGACTGTATATGTCCTGTTTTTTACTGTATATTTTGTTCTATTCGCCCCTGCTTTGGGTCATTGTGGAATATGTGGTGTATCGAACATCTATTTTACCTGTGAAAGAATTGGAAATTGAAATTTCAACTCTTAGGGTAAAAAACAAAAAGATGATGGTCAAAAATATATCACAAAAATGACTGAAAGAACAAAAAAGCCAGCTTTTGTCCCTTGAGAGTTAATGGTTATATGACCTCGAAAGGGACAAGCGGTAGAAAACGTATGGATGGATGGTATAATAGTAAACTCTTCAAAGCAGGACCTCGCTCTGTGCATGGGGACACATTAGAAGCATGGAATGATCCTTTACATCATAGCTGTGTCTCAATATTTTCATTTACATAGTGTATTCAAACCATAACAGGCTTTTTTTTATTAATAACCTTGCAGTCTGGACACTTCTTTACTCAGGTTTGTTTGAGTAGTGAGCATCGATCAGTTCCGCTAACTCCACCTCGTGATACTTCCTTGAATTTCGACATGTAATATGTAGTCTGACTAAATATTTGTCTTGGTGTGCACTGTGCAGGCATTTCATGTACAGAAACAGTTAATGCTGTTGCAAGATGATGCTCAAAGTGAATATGGTGTTACAGCAAATAGATGAGGGGACGAGGGGGAAAACTTATTAGGCTGAATGTAACATCAAGGTGAGGTGCAAAATGCTTTGTTCTGAGAAATTGCCTCTTTGGAGATGAGTAATTCAACTTGAGCGGTTAGCTGGAAATCTTCACAAAAGAAAAAAAATATCTCAATACTCTTTGCGGCAGGAAACATTAGAATAAGGCATTCCCAGGGTCTGTGGAGGTCATTAAAAAGAATACATTGTGAAGTGCAAAAAATTGAACAAGACCATTGTACTGTACAAAACTACTACACCACACTTATAGCAAAATATGAACATTGTCCTGTAGAAGAATCTCAGGGTATCATGGCATCTTCTTGAAAAGAAATAAACCTTGTATAAAAGTTGGTGGTCTCCGTCCCGCGGTGACCTTTCTCATCCCGACTCTTCCACTACTCCCCGCAAACAGACCCGTGTTAGATTTGACAGTGCCATCGGGAGTCCAGTTCCTCGTGGAGATGATTAAAACCGACACGAGGGGAAGACTGCCTCACCTCCGTCTCGCTTCTCCTCGTCCAGCAAAGAAGCCCCCGTCAAAGATCAGGCCCAGCAGAGCTGTGGCCAGGCGCCACCACAGCAGCCCCCTTTGGTTCCTTTGGTTTCGATGATACTGCAATGACAAACAGACCGACGTTGGCTCGGCACCAAGTGAAACACAATCAAAAAGCACTGGGTTATAAATAAACCCGGGCTGTAAACATACATTTGTGTTTGCTGAGCGTCCATGAGCACAGTGAAAAGGTTACTGAGACCAAACCACATGCTGATATTTCCACGGCCATCTTTTCTATCACCACGTCGAGAAAATTATTTCTTTGCGTGTGCTAATCCTACCATTTGGCAGTGGTGAATATGATGAGGCTTTTATAATGTTTCTGGTACAGGAGGAGACTCTCAGCCAATTGGACTGTGTGCGATCACAGGGATAATACTATCTCAGCCGTTGAGGAGCTTGGATAAGTTAATTGCATCGAATGGGATTAGGGAGTTCGTGATGAGAGGCAGGGAGCTTCTGGGATGGACGTGTTTGCACGAGAGACTTACAGTAGCAGAATGCCAGCTCGTCTTTGGATATAAGGCAGACTCCACCAATCCTGATAGTACCGCAGCTATTTCAGTCTATGAGCAATTGTAAACAAGATTGGATTTGCTCTACTTCTCTTTATTATTGCCTTCAAATAAAGCGTAACTTCAAACAACACTCATGAGGTTGGTTACACAATTTGAAAATTTAATTGAGAAATGTATGCCCGATGTAAAATAATGTAATGGAATACCCGATGCCCAAAAATGTAAACTCCAAACAGAAAGTAAACAGCTTTCCTTGAGGTTCTATTGTACAACTTTAGAAGGTTTACAAATGCAGTGTTTCCTATACATTCATTGATTTGCTGTGGCAGAGACAAGGCTTTTTCTGTCGTTTTTGTTTGTTAAATACAATCTTTTAATGTATTTGTTCACATTACAAAAAAAAGTGATTTCTTATTTGAACGGAATGGGTCCCTGAATATCATGACCTCTAACACGCATTAGTTTGTTTATGGAAGTAAAAATGGCTCCAATTCTTGTAGGGCTCACTCCTGCAGCAATTGTGGTAATTTCAACTATTTTGTGATGCCAGGATCAATATTTTCTTAACCAAACTATTTGGCACAGGAGCCTAAGAAGGAAGAGGAGTTTGGCTTTTGCAGTGTGTGGAGCATTGTCTTTCACATGTGTTCCGAGGAGCGTGTAGGTCAGGAGTGGTGGGACATTGACGTGATATTAAAAATGTATTATTTTTGTTTTCTGCTTATTTGTCCACAATTTCTTATCGTGATCATGTACTTTGGCGAATTTTTTTTACATTTGTCGCTTTTTAAAGACGTTTGGGTCGGGTTAGCGCGACCCAAATCGTTCAGACTGCAGTGGCATCGGATACATATCGGATTTATATCTACATACGAATGAGGCGTAGATCACATTGAAAAAATCTGAATTGTACTGTTCAAATTGATTATTAAAAAAAACAGACACAGGGCAAAAATATCGGAATTGACCTGCAGTGTGAACCTAGCTTTGATAACACTTTGCCCTCTCGGAGAAATCCGTAAACAGGGGGGTGCCCAAAGTGGTTGCCATTTTTCAAAAAGGGGAAAATACAGCAAAAAGGAATAATATAACATAAAAAAGCTCACATATTGATACTAATAACTATTAACAAAACAATTATTTGTCTTTAAATTAGCGTTGTCAAACGTTGACATTTTTTAATCAGATCAATCATCCTTTTGTATTTCAATTAATCACAGATAATTATTACTTGCTTGTATCATTTCAATTACAATAAAAAAAAGACCCCTATATTTTGTTTGTGCTAGTAATTTTCTTTGCCTGAAAAATGTGGTTTGCTCTTATATAGGTATTAGATTAGGTATTTAAAATAAAAGTCATTGCTGCAAAACTTGCAAATGACTTTGGTTTTATCTGAAGTCCTGTAGGTGTGTATTTTGTAGAAAAATATGTCACCGAGTACAACAGTCAATCTACTCACTCATCTTTGCACTGGCGTATGAATTGACCTGACCACTGACCATATAATCATTTTGGACTGCAGCCAAACTACAAGCACACCATACAACTCTGAAGAGCTCTTTTGCTAACACAACCTC
The DNA here is from genome assembly GCF_033978785.1 of Entelurus aequoreus. Lineage (NCBI taxonomy): Eukaryota > Metazoa > Chordata > Actinopteri > Syngnathiformes > Syngnathidae > Entelurus > Entelurus aequoreus. The sequence continues at coordinate 48,794,656 of NC_084733.1, read as the reverse complement.
GAAATAAGAGCTAGGACGCTTATTTTACAGGCTACTATGTTGGTGTTCTGCAGTTGCCATGGCAATGACAGTCAAGATTGTAGAATTTTCTTATTTAATCGATTATTCATAAGTAACTGATCTAATTGCTACGTAGAGTGACGACAAGAGTTTTCTACAAAAGTGTTATCCCTTGGCTACTGTTTATAACAGTAACATTATTGACGCATGTATTTTGGATGCAGTCCAAATGCTGTTAAGTGTTGTTGAGTTTAAACCAAAGAACGTCAATACTTACATAATTGTGTGGCGAAGTGTTGCGTAAGCTTGGCTAACTTCCAATCAGGCTCTTTATGTCTTTACTTCCAACTAAGTTATTTAGTGGTAAGAAAATAAAAGTCAGCGTTTGTTATGAGTTCTACATCGTGTGATCTGTTTACCTTAAATGGGGGTACTTTAGGGAATATTAGATAAGAGAAAGTCTGCTTCATGTAAACAACAGTCTTATGGATATGCAGAGAGGAGTGGAAGAGCTCCCCCCTGACACATCTGTGGGATTGTTTCAAGCGAACGTGTCTGTGCTTGGCAGACCTTTGCGACTGCGTAAAGCAAAGGTCTACAGTTACTCGGCTGAAGGAACAAGAAAAGGAAATAATTAGCAGTGACGCACAGAAACTAAAGAAATCAACGGAAACTGTAAGGACATTGGAGCTCAACAGAGAAGTTGCTTGTATCCCATTCAAAACATATTGTGTATGACTCAGCATAAATAAGCTTGTTAACTATTAATCACTTAGTGTGTCAAACAGCGCCTAAAGTCCAAAAGAGGCTACAACGTGAAAGCACTTTCCGCAGAACAACAGAATGCGTACCGTTGGAATGTCAGACCAGAGTGTTTACTACAAGACAAATTCATCTTTAGAAAGATAAACATAACATTGCCTTGACAGTGACCTTTTGCACTTTACTCCATCGAGCAGAGAGAGTGACACTGAGACAGAGCGAAGCGAGGCTTGTCACAACTTAGAAATAACTCATGCCACCAACTGTCAAAATGAGGCTCTATATTTAGCAGGCGACAGCTCGGTAGAGTCTAGCCAGATGCTCTGTGTCGTCACTCCAACGCCCCGCTGATGCGCTTTATCAGTGTCCCGTGTGGGCTGTCGCTCAAGCCAGCTGCTGTTCGCAAACTTACCCTTATCTCTGCTGCAAAGCAGGTCCGTCTCTGAGGAGGGGGGAAAAAATTCAGCAGGGAGGCAGAAAGGAGTCAAAGAAAAACAACCATAATGACGTTGGCTGTGGCAACAAAAAAGTTAATATCCAACTCATTGTATTTATTTATTTCCTACTGCAAAGTGCTATAAGAGGAATAAAGGGATAAACTTAAGTGCGTTGCTGGTGAACACGCATGCACACAATATTAAAACCAGCTTTCAACACCTCCTATCGAAAGGACTAGGAGTCATATCTGAAAAAAAACAACCACGGATGAAACCTAACTCCGCTCCTTGCCCCGTGCAGGCTGGAGCCGTCTTCCTGCCATTGTGACTGTCATTATCGCCACGTCTCAAATGGCGGGTCAGCTAATGTTGGCAATCCTCTGGGGACTGGAGTGTCCCCTCTAGCCCTCTCTGACAGAAGAGCAATTTATCTGTCAGCATCCTCCGGCGCTCCTTCGCTACCTAATCCCTACTTTTGCCAAGGGGGCCGCAGGCTCCCACGGAAGACCCTCACAGCCGCGGCGCTCCCAGATCCATCAAACAGATGGCAGTCCAAGCACTTGGAAGGCTCAGGGACAAGTGTCTGCACTGAATAACTGCAATCACCCACTGACAGCAGCAGACAAGAATGAAAACGGATGAACACTAACACTATTATTGAGCAACAGCGGGTTTTTTTCCTTTGTGATCGTGAGCAGTAATGGCAAAGAGTAAAAAAAAACTTATCGTGGTCATGTGTGAGCACGCTGATGCCCAACTGTACGACACAGTTAGGATACCATAGGCTGCACACGTCCAAAACCACACACTCGCACACAGAAAAACTGTACTTCTGCAGTACTCTGCTTCAATTAATCCTCATTCTCCTCAACATGAGGCACCCGTCCTATTCACCACTGCACAGCCTTGTCATTCCCCTTGTCAAGATGTGACCTCACCTGGGCTCCAGCCCCACTGCTGCTCACCCAAACTGAGAGGGAAGCACAAGCCACATCCTCTGCTTTGGCTGTAGTCGTGTGCCAGCGGGCCCATGCAGCCACACTGTACTGCAACACTCCTGACAAAATGTTTTGTTGAGTGTATGTTGCCAGAGTCAAGATGCATGAGTCACTTCTGAACTGCGGTATAATCAACTGCAGCTTGATAAGTGCATTTGAAAATCATTGTTTTTTACCTCTGTAGAAGAATTGCATGCGGAAGAGGAAGAGGCTTTAATGGGGGCCTGTGATGAATTTGATCTTTTTGTGACTAATAAATATTGCTACAATGTTGGATAATTGTCTTAAATGATGCCAACGTGTCAAGTCATAAGGCCCATGCATTTTGGCGTGAGCTTGCACGCCGTTTTAGATGCCTCTGTTGGTCTTCTCCCTATACTTCAGGCTATGAGAAAACACAAAAGAAGGTAGGATATGGTATCAATTTCATCTAATCTTGGCATGCGCATAATAACACCTACGTGCGACATGCAGTGAAATAAGTGCTGCTAAATGCAGCTGTTTTTATGCACTCCCTCAATCGATTTGAGAGTGTGCAGGTGTACCGAATGTTATGAAAATGTTTTTCGACAATGTCTGGAAAAAAAACAGCGGTGACAACTTCAAGACCTATATCTAAATAGTGTAAATTTTCAAATAATAAATTATGATACTTTTGGAGAGGGTGGGGCGTGGTTCCATTTGCAATCTGGGAACGCCTTCAGAAACTAACATCTTGCAGAGAGCCTCAAAAACAGGTTATAAATAAGACTGCAAATTGTACGCAGAATTTACACCAAAGCATATCCAATACATATTATCTAGACCACAAGGAAGTGTTTTGAATGTAGACTAAATTTATCATAGGTCCCCTTTAAGACAACAATGGAACCTGCACGTTCCAAGCCAATCCTATCTGGGGTGCTGGTCGACCTGTGTTGAATTCATATTGTTTTAAGTACCGTTTAAACATTAACGTTTCCACAAAACTGGAAAAAGAAAGAGTCAGCGATGCACCGCACACATCTTATTTTTAATGATGCCTAACCATTAAAATGTTGATTATACGCCACTTTAACACCATGTTCATTTCAACTAAAAACTATTTTTGAAAACAAACATTATCTATGTTATTTTGGACCGTTTACTATTTTTGGGCTATTATAGGCTGGAAGTGCTCCTGTGAAGAGTGTGCATAATAGTCAGGACAGTCGGTCGACTGTCAGTCATATTTTTTGTATGCTGTTAGCATCTTTTATACTTGTTTGGTTGAGCAGCCTGTCACTACCAGATCAACTGCGTTGCCAGAGACGTTTTCGGGAATTTTGACTCATTCTGCGCTACCTTTAGGGTTAATTGAGAGACATTTTTCATCAAATAAATAATAATGATCGATTAATCTGCATTAACCCGTTAAGTTTGACAACCTTAATTATTTTTTTAACCTTCTCAACTGTCAAACAAAAGAGAAGTATTGTAAAATAAAACAAAACCCTGTCTTTGCTACCAATAGATGTAAAAAACAGTTAGTGGTTTCACAACACCACTAACTACCCTTCACCTTCTTCAGCTTAAAAAGAGGTCAACTCCAAGATGTAGCATTTCACTAATATTTGGTCATACTGGACACTATGAAACGCAGGGTTTAGAATGCGAGTCTGCATACTTCACGTAACTCGCAGTGAACGCAAGATGACAGTTCATAGTGACAATTTCGCCCACATTTTGGGTAAAATTATGAATTGTATATAACCTTTGGCCCAAAGCACCACTGTACTTGTTAATTTGAGGTTGATTTCTCATGCTCATGACCTCATTGACTGTTGTACATCGCCCCTCCTTCTCGCCCCACATATGTGTGTGTAAACGTCTTATTATGGTTTCTTGGCTGACCACTCCTCGCCCAGTAAAAGGGGCTGACTGGAGACTCCCTGGAACCACAGCTGTTCCCCTCGGGCTCACGCGTTCAGCTTCAGGTTTCATGTTTACACACTCCCGCCACTTCTGCTTTTGTGTGTGTGCGTGTGTGTATGTGTGCGTGTGTGTGTGAATACTATTAACCTCTTGAGCAACAGGAGAATTGAATTAAGCAAAGAAGGAGGCACGTGGAATACGGTATTACAAGCCGCACATAAAAAACATGAAAGTGATGTTGGGCAGCACAGTGACTTAGCAGACAGTGTCACCCTGACCACGGCATGGTGTGCTGAGGCCAAGCATCCTCCATGCCACATGCCTACATCACTGTCCACACAGAGAAAACAGGACAGGGGGTGAGAGAGAAGTAAACAGGAAGAGGAGGCCAGAGGAGGCCAGAGGAGGGCTTGGTGAGGTGGGGGAAGGGCTGTCCTGGTCTTTGGCTTGAGGGGACGGGAAGGGGGGGCCCATACACAAAAACACACGCACACACTGCCTCTCCAAAGCAAATACAGAGCAAACACAATAAAGAAGAACAAACTTCTGACTCAACATAACTCTTTGCTGGACTTAAAGAGATGGCCTACCTTTCTTAAACAAACGTAGCTCCTAATGTGGCACACTTAACATCGTTCAGTTTATAGAATCACACTATGAGCTAATCAATCAGATGGTATTTAATTTTTGTGTGGATAAGAATATGTGTCAATAATAATCACAGAGATAGAGTTAGTCTCAATTACCAATATTGTATCTTTTATATTACCAATTGCCTGTTGCTGAATAAGCAAAATAGTAAAAACATCCCCTTTATGATACAGAACAATTATATTCAACACACAATAATAACCAATGGACAGTGTAATTTAAGATGAAATATGTCTATCTCCATTACGGCCAACTTTAATGAGTCTGCTGAGGCTCCAAGGTATTCCCAGTGTTCTGCCAACCCAGATGTTATTTACAACCCTAAGTATACCTATAAGAGATATAGCAAGAGTTATATGTACAGTATGTGTGTTTACTTACCAGTTGCAACTGTTCCCGATGGAACTGGTCTCCGATCAGTTGGAGTTTCTGACCGATGCAGACCTCCACGCTGCGTGGCACAGGCTGTCGCTGACGTAGCTGCTCCATCCTGTCTTCACTCTCTAGTAGCGGTACCACCTGATCCCTAACAAGCTCAAAGTTTGCCGGGAAGTGCAATCGAAATCCTGCGTTGCCTGTTGAGAGCAAAGGCTTGAATTTAGTATTGACATGCAATAAATATTAGCAACCGCAGTGATACCTGATGTTTTTTTAAGTGTGTCTATTATGATGATGATCATGACTTGCCAATAATTAAAGCAGGAGTCAATCTGCTTGGCTTCAAACTTAACTTTCACAGTTGCTGTGATTTCATTTGAGCCAACCACGATGAGTCATTTTACAGTGTTAAAAGTCGCAGTCACCTAGAGAGACTTAAGGTCAGTTTCTATTGTCGCTATGGAGCAACCCTGCAATGATTGCTTGTACAGCATATGGTGCCATTGAAACTTTGCTGTCACTGATAATCAGTTACAGGTAGTCACCCCTGTCATGTCCGCTCAGTCACAATGGCAGCCTGGCGCCTTTTGAATAGCAAAGCAGCTGGGTACACTCCACGCACGCCATAAAAACTTGCCGTGATCACGACTATCAGGCGCCACGGGTCTCATCAGTGCACCGCGCTTACCCATTTCTCACAGCCCCGTCTCACATTAAAGCTTCGTGTTTGGGTTTTATAACACTGCCTCGCACGCACAAGGCAATGTTCTTCTTTACCCTTGCAGTTCCTCATCTGCGATGTGCGCAGACTCACCGTAGAAGAGTGGTCTTGGCTCCTCTGCGACTCCACAGGGCAGCATGCCGTAGTTTGATGCCAGGACGGGGCCAGGTGTTTGTGTAGCCCGCTCTTCACACTTTATCTCCTTGAATGTGGTATGCCAGCAGTGGGGGTCTGGCTCAAACACATCATCCTCCTCATCCTCCATGCGGGGACTCTACAGGGTGAGCAGGTTAAATAAGTGAAAGGTGAAATGTGAGCAATGACAACATACAGGTACAGTTGTAGACTTTTCATCTTTGTAATATGTAACCTACATGTTTTAACATAGTACACAATCTAGTTTCTGTTAGTTTTTAATGTCCATACTTCAGTCAATAAAAAACACAGTGGACAAGCTGCGTAAACGAAAGAGCCTCCATTTGTGGACAGATAATAGCTTTACTAATTTCAGTGATGAAACCACATAGTGCCCTGCGGTTAGGGAGGTTGCTTAAGTTACATTAAACAGCCAAAACAATTATTTTGTCAGTGCTGACCCTCAAACAAAAACATTGCACAATTTATAAGACACGCACACTTTGAAGAAAATAAATAATCTTACATCCGTGCTGCCAAATGGCAAGAAGCGTACTTCTCCAGTGACAAATGATGAACTGCGCTTATCCCTGAGTCACAGAGGAGTCAAAGAGTTATCAAAATATGGGTGAAATACAAGTTCCTTCACCAGCTAATCCCCGAGTCAACAAAGAGTTGTAATACAGGGTTAGGCTACTACCACACAACCAAATTAGGGCTCTCAGAAAAAGAGTAATAACAGTCTTGGTGGAAAATGTTCAATCTCTGCTTGCCAACTCCCTGACATGAAGTTTTCATTTTTCTTCACCCCACACAAGCAGATTGGTGTGCCCTGAAAATGGCCTATATATATATATATATATATATATATATATATATATATATATATATATATATATATATATATATAAATACATGCACATACATACATACATGTATACGGTCTGCTTTCACAATCAACACTGTGTGTAAAACCACGCCATCCTTTGTTTAGACAAACATGTATCAGACTCAGATGAGCCACACAAAACATTTGCAGATAACCTGAATTGCTCTTTGCACAGCAGTGAGCACTGCAGTGTTTGTGTCATGGCTCCCCCTGCTGTAACACACAATACAGCCAATGGAAGGAGTGGGGGTTGTGCACTTTGTTTATATTCTCATCACTCCCAACATCTTTATGATCACCTAGCAAATGAACAACAATCCACAGAATAGTTTAAAATATATATTTAGAAAATAAGCACAAAAAAAACTGTGACACAATTTTTGAAATAAGTTCCTGTTGTTGCAAATATACAGACAATACAGTTTGCAATACCTTTCTTTCTATAGCATATTAAACATTGTTGCTGTTTATACATTCGTGTTGTTTAAAAAAGCCGGTAAAATATGTGAACGCCGTCTTAGTTTCGGTTTCTTCGCGTCACGAACAGTAGATAAAATAGATGACAAATGTAAGTGTTTTACTGTTATTTGGCTAAAAGCCGACTCGCCGGTATGCACACAACAGCGCTAAAACGGTGTAAAAGGAACTTACCCGACACACAGGCTTCGTTGTTAACGCGGACTTAGACTGGGAGAAAAAAAAGGAGAAGACCGACGTTAATATCCTGCCAGGTCAGCCAAGTTTAGCCAGTATCTCCGTCAAGACAACTTCCATTCTGGGGGGAAAACTGCAACAAGCCGATTTCATTTCGCCGACGTCAGCTGCAAAACTAAACTCCACCAGCAGGGCGTGGCTTCACCAGCTGTTAAACACGCCTCTTTAAAGACGCTATTATTTGTCCGACTTTAAAGCCGTGCTCTTCAATGGGGAAGGTGTACTCCCCTTTAAGAGTCCCTCTCTGCAACCAATCGTCGTATTTGTTGTTGTCCCGCCCCCTCCAGCGCGTATTCAGACACGTGGACGGGAAATTCCCACTCTCACGCGATCTCGGTAGCTACTACTATCCTCATGTGGTTCCAAACACACACACACACTGCTACTACACAACTCCTGCACAACACACACACACACACACACACACACAGCCAGCAGGCACAGTGGTGATTAAGTCGTGCCATGTAACAACATACACCTGCCATAGCAGCATTAGTAAACACAAACATGTGTGACACAATGGGACGTTTGTGTGAGGTTAATATCATTTTATCAGTGGTATTCATATGTTAATCCTAACATTCGACTACGTATTTATGTAGGACAGGGATGTCCAAAGTGCGGCCCGGGGGCCATTTGCTGCCCGCAACTAATTGTTTACCGGCCCGCCACACATTCTGGAAATACTATTGTAAAAATAAAAAAGAACATTAAAAAAAGTGGAATGAGGTGAAATCTAACGAGAAAAAGTTGCAATGTTGACACAAAAGCTGCCATGCAGGCTGTTTTCTTTTCTTTTGTCTTTCTTCATTTTTCTTTTTTTGCCATTGCTCAAAAAATAATAATAATGAAAACAAATCCATGTTATAATGAATAATTTTCAGGGCTCCAATTACTCAAATATTTCACTTTAAAATGTTTTATGTGGTAAATATTGCATATATTGTGTAGTTGCCATATAAAAACATCAAAGTTTTCTTTGACAAAAGCGCATGAAACAAACAAAATAATAGTTCCAGCATAAAATCGACAGATATATCTGAAGTTGATCTCGTAACTTAAGTGTTGAAAGTAAAAGAAAAACCTAATAAAAATGTATCACTTTATGAGTGGGGCACCTTTTGGATCCCAAATATATTTAGTGATTTTTTATTTATCTTTTCACTGTGATTACTCAAAAATATGAAAGAATTAAAATCAATGGTGTCCTGCATTATTGATCTTTTAGGGCTCTAATTACTAAAAACTGCATATTTCAGTTTTACTATAAAAAAAACTAAGTTGTTTTTGACAGAAAAGCCATAAAACATTTTTTTTATATCAACTTGAAGTTGATATAGAGATTTACTGTAAGCGTTAAATAATTTAAAAAATATAATATTCTGACTTATTTGTAACATTTTAATGACTGAGACCCTTTATGGTCCCCGGGATCCCTACAGGTAAAATAAATAAAAAATGCATATATTTTGTTATGGTTTGAAAATGAAAAATATCAAAATGGCCCCCACATGCTTTAATTTTTCCATGTGCGGCCCTCAGTGGAAAAACTTTGGACACCCCTGATGTAAGATAAGTGTTGCTTTATGAATAGGCCTTGCATTTAATGTGAAATTCATTTGTGAAGATTATTATTTATAGCCTAATAACAATCATCAATTGAACATTTCAACTCTGCACAATTAGGTGCATGATCTTAATACACAAGAATTGATTATGCACAAAGAAGGCTGTAGTATTTTCTATTTTATTGTATTCTGTTTGAATTTTCTTTTCTTTTTTTAGTTTAATTTGTTTATTGTGGTTTATATTACACTGCCTGTAAATGTCGCTGCGTAAGTGACTTCCTGCAAAGGATCAGTAAAGTATCAAACACTGTATCTCTCTATCTATCTATGTGTCTATGTGTCTAACTCTCTATCTGAAATAGTGTTGTAACGATACCAATATTTTGGTACCGGTAGTAAAATTATTTTGATACTTTTCGCAACTTTTCTAAGGATTCTTAATAGGACTAGTTGTTAAAGATCCCTAAATATTCAGCACAACAATTAAATGGGGTTGGAGATGTCCTCTTGGGTGGGGTGGAGTTTGGCACTAATCACGTGGTGCCACCAGTACAACACATCTTCAAAGGGGAGCACAAAAAAATTGCATTGTTGGCTTTATTTTAACAAAAAATCTTAGGGTACTCATCCATCCATCCATTTTCTACCTCTTGTCCCGTTCGGGGTCACGGGGGGTGCTGGAGCCTATCTCAGCTGCATTCGGGCGGAAGGCGGTGTACACCCTGGACAAGTTGCCACCTCATCGCAGAGCTTAGGGTACATTAAACATATGTTTGCAGTTAAGTCCTTAAATAAAATAGTGAACATACTAGACAACTTGTCTTTTAGTAGTAAGTTAACAAAAAAAGGCTCCTAATTAGTCTGCTGACATATGCAGTAACATATTGTATCATTTATCATTTTATTATTTTGTCAACATTATTAAGGTCAAGTGGTAGAAAATTAATTATTATTCTACTTGTTCATTTACTATTAATATCTGCTTACTTTCTCTTTTAACATGTTCTGTCTACACTTCTGTTAAAATGTAATAATCACTTATTCTTCTGTTGTTTGATACTTTACATTAGATACCAAGTCAATCTGATACCAAGTACTTACAGGATCATGCAATGGTCATATTCAAAGTCCTCATGTGTCCAGGGACATATTTCCTGAGTTTATAAACATAATATACATTAAAAAAAACGAAATAAGATGTTGTGATACCAAAAAATATCGACGTAATCGCAGAAGTATCGACTAGATACGTGCCTGTACTTGATATCATTACAGTGGATGTTAGGTGTAGATCCACCAATGGCGTTTGTTTACATTTTGACGCTGGTGAGCTACGTGTGTAGTGAAGCATGTTTAGCTATTCCTCGTCCTGCAGGGATGATACTTGTAAGAAACTTACTTTATTTGTCGCCATGGAGACCAGGATTAGTGATTTAGAAGTGGCTAAAACGCTGCAGACGGTGGATGGACGTTAGCAGCTAGCTAGCTAGTCATGTCTTAAAGCACCTCTTCCTGAGGGCGTTTCAGTGTTATAACTTCACCTTTATCGTCAGTTTTTAAGCCAAAATGCGTCGGAGCGTTCTCCCTTTTCTGTCTACACACTGTGTCTGCTTGTAAGTACTCCGTGATTGTGTGCCGCCGAACATGCTCGTCGGCTCGTAAACCAGCAATGACACAACGTGACGACGACGCGGGCGTGGGGGGACTGTGGGACCGATACGTTTCAGAGGCGGTATCGTACCAAAAATGATTCATTAGAATCACAGTACTATACCGTACAACCCTAATCTGAAATGACAAGTAAAAAACATGCTCCGGTTTGATAGGTATAGTAATGGAGCAAAATATGGATTGTACAGTCATGTGCAGTATTTAGACCTGCAACCCGATCATATTATTTGGACCATTTTGACCTCTCTTACAGCATCATCCACTTCTGTACCACTTGTCCTCATGAGGGGCACGAGTAAGTTGGAGTTTGTAGACCTTTGAGTCGTTTGTGATTAAGGGCTATATAAATAAACTTTGATTAATTAATTAATTGATGGAGTTTATCGCAGCTGATTTGGGGCGAGAGGCGGGGTACACTCTGAGGCTTTGTCTACACGAAGCCGGATAACCCCTTAAACGAATAATTATTTAGCCTAAGCCCCGTTTCAGCCACACTAAACCAGCGTTTAAGATCTCCCTCCTCGGACCATTTTTTACACGGTAAGTGCACCGTGTATTTTTTGAATCTCCGGCTCTTAGCTTTGTATGGACTCATTGATCGTTTACAAACTGAGTTCGGAGAGGAAGTGACGCCAGAAAGACCGCAAACCCACACAGGAAGTGATGTCAGAAAGAACGTACCACAGCCAGCTTCATAATAAAGCGGTTTCGTAACTCGTAGCTAACCACTGGGAATATGAAGACGAGTCATCCAGACATGCCCGTGTCTCTCCTTCCGTCAGTACAGACGCTTTTGCAAATCACACATGAATACCTTAAGAGAAAGCGATTGCAGCTATTTGGGATACAACACTTCTCAGACGGCAAGAGAACTTTCCAATGTCCAGGTCAGCTGTGATTCTACTTACCGAAAAAACTTTGTCCATTTGTCGAAGGAGAGTCAACGAGAATGCGAGCTCCCATGGATGTGATAAAAAAAGGTAGCGTGTGCTTTGTATTACCTGGCCATCGAGGGAAGACTACGGAAAACAGTGAATGCTTTTGGACTGGCAAAGCAGACTGTATCAGTTATTGTCCGCCATGTATGTCGTGGACTCAACGTCTAGGTCCAGAGTATATAAAGTCACCAAAAAGGAATGGACAATGAAGGTGAAGGCAAAAGAGTGAGGAGTGTCCTGACCAGATATCTAGATCCATGTTTTGATTGAAGTAAAATGTTCTTTATCACATTGTTTACATGTCTAATAAAGATTGTATTACTTTATGATGGCTCAGGTGTGATTCACTACAATAGGGCCCCACAGCACACTGGATTGCAGTTAATTGAAATACCACAACACTGGATATTATACACGGATAAGGTTAGGTGGGATTTACCCTGGATAACCTTATCCGGCTTAGTGTAAACCAGGCCTGAACTAGTCACCCTCACATTCACATTTACGGACAACTTAGTCTCCAATTAACCAAGCATGCATGTTTTTGGACTGAGGCAACAACATTTTCAGACTGAGATGTTTCAAACACTCAGTTCCCTCTCTGTGAGGCTGACAAGCTAACCCCAAATCCACCGTGCGAAGGAGGATGTTTCACATTGCACTGGATCCTGTGGTAATGTGTACCTAATGTTGTGTCCAGTTAGTTGGACAGCTACACAGCCACTTTTGTAGGTTGCTTAAAGTATTGTTGTGAGCTAGAAGGTGTTGATCACCATCCCTGCCTACAGGGCAATCCCCGATCAATAAATCCAACACCAGCTGGTCCTCTTACCCTCCAAATTCTCCCACAGCCCCTTCTCCCTTACTCCATGCCCATCCATCCATAAGAGCTGCATGAGAACTCATGGATCCCTGCTTTCTCTACGTTGCTAGTGTTAGGACATACCCTGAGATTTTGTACTTTGATCCACCCGTTGTCCATTCAGAGAGGAATGGATGCGAGTTGGAAAAGAGGATTGGATTCCTCATTCACAGAGATATTGGAAATCCGATCACTTCTTGCATGAGTGCCCACTGTAAACAAGAAAAGATGTGCAAGCGTTAGTTGCAGCTTTCCTTTGTGCTGGAGCAAAACAAATGAGATGCAGCTGACGGGCAAGAAAGCACATGTTTAATTATTGGAAAAAATTAGTCTTTGGAATATATCACTGTAATACAGTGCAGACATAAAAAAAATCTGAAATTAAATACAGTTGGACCTTAAAAATTAAAAAGCTCCTACAATTTTAAAACTGGGTGATAATTTACAAGAAAAATGTGCCTCGAAAGTCATCACTAACTAGTATCTTATTTGCATCGACAGTTAAGAATTGGGCTGTCCCGATCCAAAAAACCAAAGCATTGAAGTATATCGACTAGCCTCTAAAACCTCGGATATAAGCTCTCCGATACAAGCTAGACATACATAACAAGTGCCCTTAATTAAAAAATACTGCAGTTTAAAACCCAACATTTGTCGATATAAACAAGTATCACATAATTATAGTTGCACACTACTTACAGACACGAAGTATTGTTCTGAGTAATCAAACCTCTTTTAACACTCCAAACTACAAAATCATTTAAAAAATGTGCAGTAGTATGGTTTGTGCTGATACTCTTCTGCCAAGCTGGACAGCCAGTTAACAGCTAAATGTCCTCCAGTAAGTACACAATGGTTTCTTGTATTTTAGTGAAGTATTTTACAAAAGGTAAACATTGGTAGTCTATAGGCAACTAGGAGCAGGCAGCTACACAACAGCTAAGCACACAATAGCAAACAAGCTAGACCTAATTAAGTGTCCTTAAAACGCCACATTTGTCAGTATAAACAAGTATGAAAAAAATCCTAGTCACATTATACTTACAGATACAAAGTCTCCGAAGCAGAAAGTATTAGAAAGTACCAAGTAACAAACGTGTCCACATCATTTAACTTACTGCAACCTAATGAATTTTGCTTTCCTCTTTGTTGTTGCCAAAAAATTATTACTACTCCCCTTCAACTTAAAGACAGAGTACTATAAGTCAGTTCCAGACAGTTAATAATAAGTAAGTTAGTGTTTTTCATACCTACTGTTGTTCTCTAAATAATTTTACTTCATGAAACAGCTCAGTTACGGCTCATTTTATTACCTATTCTGTGTTATATGTGTTTTATGTTGCACGATTGCACCAAGAAAAATTCCTAGTTTGTGATCCCGTTCTCAAACAATGGCAATAAAAACTATTCTGATTCTGATTCTGATTTTGTTACATTCCATGCTACAAAATAATAAAAGTACGGATGATTCCTGTTGATATTGTCTCGGATTAACATCGGTATCAGTCACTACTGTGAAGGCTATCGGAAGTGAAAAAAGGTGTATTGAGACATAGCCTAGTTAAGAACGATAGCATTTTATGTAAAAATTGGTCAGTAAAATCAATAAATGGTAACAGTTTGGCCTTAGATTGTGTTCACCTTTTAGAACCTTTATTTAACCAGATAAGAAAACCCATTGAGATCAAGATCTCTTTCACAAGGGTGACCTGGCCAAGAGGTCAACAGCACATGTCACAGAGCAGTTTCAAAATAAATACATTAAGACATACATTTTAAAATACATAAGAGAAGTGTAAAACAACAGAGATTTACATCTTTTAAGAGGTCACGCATTGCTAAAAAGCATGTATGATAAAAGCATAATATTTATCCACGTTAGTGCACAAATCTTAAGAAAACAAAGCTGATTTATTTATCACATGTTTGATATGTATTTTCTCATTTGGCAGGAGCTGCAGAAATCATTGGGCCATAAAAAAAAACTCTCAGTGCAACTCAAGCAGGCATCCAATAGAGCATCCATTAAAAATGAATATACATGAAGTCTTGGCGCCGCTCAACATGATATAAATAGACTTACTTGAGGAGTTTCTGACAGCGGGCACAGAGAAAACACTAAAATCCACTATCACAAATGACTTTAATACACTTTTAAGCTTGACTGAGATGACATTGTTAAACCGTTTTGACAATGCCAACACACTTTTGGACATGTGTTTTTTATCACTGAGATCGGCAGCTCATAAACATGTTTCATATAAGGCGTCCAAGATCCTCGGGAGAGCCCAGGCAGGCATCAGTTTATGTTACATCAGAGAGCTGTTTCCCAACAGCTATGCTTGCAGATGGTAGTGCCTGCACACACACACACACACACATGCATACACACATACATATGCACAGATACACATGGCTGCACAATCACACGCCCTACTTCCTCTGTTAACCTCTGAAGCTCGCTCTCCCCCCACGTTATCTCGTTTTCTATATGGGCACGTGCTTCCTACACGTGTAAAGTTTCCCATCAAAACAAAGCGAGAATTCTGCCTGGAAACCGTAAAGGAGGGAACATCATTTGCTCATACTGGACAAGCTCCATGGCAACCATGGCAACCGCATCCTGGCCGTTTACAGTAGATGAGGCGTGTGTGGCACACTGACCTAATGGCAGAGATCGTGCTGGAGCGGTGACCCGATAAAAACAAGGAGCATTGCTCTTCTGACATTCCTCCTGATATTATTATTTTTCTTCCAGTCATATTCACACATATTATCATCAGGATCGGCATAGCAACAAAGGAGACGACAACATCTTAATCTTTGTTTCGATGTTTGCACACACTGACACAAAGTTCCATATACAGTAAGCATAAATGCTAAACCTCTTACGGGATTAGGTTTGTTATTGTGTCATCAAAGCGATCGGTGGTTTTAAGCCTATTAACTGCTGCAATTTTAAGACTTTGACATGCAAGGCGTGTGTGTAACATACTGTGTGTGTTAGCTACACGAGTCTGGAGTGGCTGCTAGTCAATTCGGCGCACCCCCACACCAGTCACAGGTCTTCTCAGGTGAAGACTGCGTAAATAATAGAACAGATGGGGAGTACAGGGGTCAAGTAATTTTGCCTCTTTTAGAAACTGTGAAGTTGAGGAGCATGGCCTAATTATGAAGCAATGCCACCTGATCCTAGTCTTGTAACTTGACACTGAAAAACTGAAAGCAGTCGCTTTGGTACGTACTAGCTGGTCCTTCTCATATATGCCTATTTTGCTAAATGTCAGCCTTTTTGTTTGTTTTAAGGAACAAACAAGCAACAATCTGAGGCTGAAATCCTCTTCTGCAGTAAATTATTATTCCATTTAGTTGAGTTGAGTTGATTTTGAGTTTATTTGGAACATGCATGCAAACAACATGATACATCACAATTTCCAGTTCCTCTATTCAACATGTTCGAAAAGGAGTAGGAAGAAGCAGAGTTTATTTAATCCTACCCCTTTTCCTTTACATAGCAGTTGCTAAAATGTTTGGTCACTTCCTGTTCTCAATTTATTCCCAATACACTCCATAAGTAAAAACAATAAAAAATAAATAAATAAATAATAATTGGTGAAGTAAATTATATTTCATATGGTGAGATGAGTAAGATTATCTTGAAAATGAATGGATGGATGAGATATATTCAGAATGTTTATCATGGTTCTTCTTCTTTGTACTTTGTAAACGGTTTAAGTTTGAAGAGTTTCTTGAAGTGGATCATATTAGTACATTATTTGATGTATTTGCTTAATCCATTCCATAATTTAATTCCACATACTGATATATTAAAGGTCTTAAGTGTTGTACGTGTACACAAATGTTTCAAATACAATGTTTTTCTTAGATTATATTTCTCCTCTTTTGTTGAGAATAATTGTTGTATATTCTTGGGTAGCAGATTATAGTTTGCTTTGTGTATCATTTTAGCTGTTTTCAAATTCACTATGTCGTGGAATTTCAGTATATTTGATTCCATAAATATATATCTAACATTATGTATTATTCTAACTGATCTTTTTTGTAACACTGTTACCCATATTTCTGCACAATAACTCTGATATGGTAACACTTGCGAGCAGTAGAGAATGTTGGTCTAGAACATGTTTTGCTTAATTCATTAAAGTGACAAGCAGTAGACAATGGATGGATGAATTATTGACGTGTTTCTTGCTACTTTATGTTGTATATTTTTTACATGAGATTTCCAGTTCAATTTATCATCATACCTAGAAATTTGGTTTCAATTACTCTTTCAATTTCTATTCCGTCTATTTGTATTTCTGTTAGACCTTTATATTTTAATTATTTTATATTATCTTTGTATTTTTAGCTATGGCTCTGCGATTGTAGCTGAGATAGGCTCCAACGCCTCCCGCGACCCCGAAGGGAATAAGCGGTAGAAAATGGATGGATGGATGGATGGATAACTATTTCTATTTATTGTTTGACTTAGATGATGTCAGTTCTAATAAACACCAGTCTTCCCAAATGACCACATCCTTCATTATCAAGTGTCATCCATACTGGAGGGCGAGGCTAACGCCAAGAGCAAGCCTGGAGCAGGCATAGCTACCTAGGCAAGCCACTAAGATAGCTTTAAACAACCCCAAATTATAAGTGTTCAGTAAAGTTTAAAGAAGTGTAGATGGAACTGTGTTGCATCAGAAAGTAATCAGCAATTAGCAGGCAATTAACAAGTAGATTATTAAGAGTCTATATAACAACAACTGTTAGTGTGTCAGAATTGTCACAGTCAGTACACAATACGTAAGACGAGGGCGGATCCATCCATTAATTTGTGGTGTCCGTACCAAGGGTAGTATCAATATATTATCGATATTGGGTCTTTAGATACATTTTGTTATCTTCTCAAAATCATTTTTTTGTTGTTTTGGGCAATGTTTACAAACTCACGGCAGTAATTCCCTGGACACAAGAGGACTTTGAGGGTAAAATTAAAGGAATTAAATAATTAGTAGAAAGTCGTTTTTGTCGTTCATCCATGAGAAAAATTAATTGTGATTTATTGTTGCAAAAAACATTTAGTATGATCTATTCTAGATACAAGCAACTGAAAATGCCAATAAAAAAAGGAAGAGAAAAAAAGCAATGTACCGTAGTTTCTGGGCTATAACGTGCACCTAATTATAAGCCGCACCCACTTCATTTTAGGACGCATTTTCTTTTGTACATATACTGGCCACACAAATCTATAAGCAGCAGATGTACACATTGAAGCATGAAATATTTACACATTCAAAAATTTTACAAAAGAGTGCCTGTACGTATAAGTAGCCTACCGGAAAAGTAGTTGAGTGCGGTCTTCGTCCTTCTTCTCCTGTTCTTTCTCAAGCACAATTCAGCTATTCCTCCAGCCATAAAACATCAGTAGAATAGAACACAAAATAGAATATTAGCGGCTTAACTTATTTTTAGATGGGTTTTTTTGCCTTCTTTTTTTCTACACTGCGGCAGAGAAAATTACGTTTGCGGGACCTTTATAGGAATTAATACATTTTTGGGGGGATTCTGGGAGTTTTTTGGGATCACCCTGTAGCTAATGGAAGTCCTCTCTGTTGAAGAAGGAAAAAAAAACCTTACTTATTGCTGTTGCACTTTTATCTGCTCTACATACACTAACCCCGTCTTAAGGGTCAAGTGTTTGATCTTCTCTGCAGGCTGCCATCACATTGCACAGCCCTGCATGACCCAGTGTGTTACATGGGACACATTCAAGCTCAGCAGTTACCAGACTGCAGGTAATGCTTTCATGTTAAGTGAGGAGAATCGATTAAAAACACAAACTCCTTTCGTCGAGATTCCCACCGCAGTTTGCCCGTCGCCTACTCGTTGGCGGGAGTAGTCTGGAAAAGCGTATTGAGCTTATTTGACTAGGCTGGTGCTACGAGGGTGTTCAACAACATAAACGATCATGCAGCAACATGCAGGGACTGGCGTTCAGAGCCAATGTGATTGAATAACTGCACGGGCACTGAGCATTTAATAAATCCGGCCTGTTTAATCTGCTCGGCACATTAAAGCTCCAAAGCCTCAAAGCGGGCATGTCCTCACAGCTGTGGACATGACTCTGCCTCTCCCTCTGATGTGTGGAAGCACAGCGGTGTCCAAAGCCGTGCAGAGGATGAAGACTTGGAAACCCCTCTTCATGAATGCGTCAATCTCACACCAGGGTTATGACAATCCAAAGGGTTCGAGTGCAAACAAAGGGCTTCTCTCTGCCAGTGAAGGCGTCACACTGGCCCTTCAAGGCTTTGAAATGCTGATAGGGTTTTCCTGTAGGATTTTTATCAAGCTTTCAATATGAGGTTAAACCACAGATGAGATCAAAAAAACATACAAATGGCTTAATATTTAATCACTTAAACAATTCCCACAAAGCTGATTACAATCAGAACCACCACAGCTACACCATGCGGCTTCATTAAGTGTGGATGGCTCAAAGGCTGCTGCAGTATTGGAGGTCCAACTTCAAAGCTTGCGAGCACCATTAACGGCATCTATCATCAGCTGCCAATTATGCTGCCTGTGGCCCACAATGGGTGCAGTCTCAGCATTGGGCTGCAGCCGACATACACTTAGCATTCATATTTAATCACACTTCACCGAGACAAGAGAGGAAAAAATGAGGAGATAAGCGACGCTATCATTGAGTGTTTGAAAAGCGTCTCAAGCACCCAGTGCCTAAACCCTTTTTCAAGATAGGTAGCGCCCCAATCCGCGAGATCAGCAAGATGAGCCTTTCATGCGTCTTTTTTTTTTTTTGGCTGTTTCAGGTTCAAAGAGCTACAAAAGCAAACAGACGATAATCCTTTATCCTCACAAAAACCTTTGGGTTGTTGCTGGGTCATCAGCTTGGGGTCATCACGACGTCACCAGCCTTGGGTGTAACTGATGTTGGACGTCAAATATGACTCAGGCCGCATGCCCTTGTTGTTGTCGTGCGGGTGAAACTGAATATTGTGACTCATGCTCTTCAAGTGTCCTGCAGCTGAGGCACTTTGACAGAGAGTAAACAGTGTCAGGTTGTCATCTCTGCATGAGTGTCCATTACGACTTGCGTGAACGCTGAGAGACAAGCATTAACACTATTAACTTATGCGGCACAGCTAAATATAGTGTTGATAAGTATGTTAATTTACCTAAAAATTGTAAATGCTTGATGATTAAAACCTGTACTCAGATCATAAACAGCTCAACGGGCTTTAAAAGAAATGTGTTTACATTGCAAGCAATCCACTATGCCGGTTAACCTCACATTTGTTTACATTCTGGAAATAATAGCTTAACTGTTGCCATCATAGATAGATATAGTGGACAGACAGACAAATGGACGGTCTGTTGGTTGATCTAGATCAGAGGTGTCCACACTTCTTCAGCAGGCGAGCTACTTTTCAAAATAACCAGGTCGAGGTGATCTACCTCATCTTCATCTTTATATTCATATATATATATATATATATATATATACACTACCGTTCAAAAGTTTGGGGTCACATTGAAATGTCCTTATTTTTTAAGGAAAAGCACTGTACTTTTCAATGAAGATAACTTTAAACTAGTCTTAACTTTAAAGACATACACTCTATACATTGCTAATGTGGTAAATGACTATTCTAGCTGCAAATGTCTGGTTTTTGGTGCAATATTAACATAGGTGTATAGAGGCCCATTTCCAGCAACTATCACTCCAGTGTTCTAATGGTACAGTGTGTTTGCTCATTGGCTCAGAAGGCTAATTGATGATTAGAAAACCCTTGTGCAATCATGTTCACACATCTAAAAACAGTTTAGCTCTTTACAGAAGCTATAAAACTGACATTCCTTTGAGCAGATTGAGTTTCTGGAGCATCACATTTGTGGGGTCAATTAAACTCTCAAAATGGCCAGAAAAAGAGAACTTTCATCTGAAACTCAACAGTCTATTCTTGTTCTTAGAAATGAAGGCTATTCAACAAAATTGTTTGGGTGACCCCAAACTTTTGAACGGTAGTGTATCTACATAAATATATACATATAAATATTTAATATTTACATATAAAAAATGTCTATTTATATATCCATCCATCCATCCTTCTTCTACCGCTTGTCCCTATATAATCATAATTTATACTTATTTTATATATAAATTGTAGCTATTGACAAGACAACAATGGTCTTTGGTTGAAAATAACAAGAAAAGCTGTCACACGGAACAACCTTACCCTTGTACATGTCAGTTTAATTTTGAACTCTTAATACAAGCGAATGAAGGCATACTTACTCAACAGGCATATATGTCACACTAAGGGTGGGAGTATAAACAACGCCAACACTGTCATAAACATGTGCCATATAGTGAAACCACACTGAACAACTATGACAAACACATTTCGGGAGAATATTTGCACCGCAACACAACATAAACACAACAGAACGACTCAGTAAAGAATCGACCCAACTCTCTCATTTGAGTCACACATTAAGAGTGTTACTAAAACAGCCTTCTTTCATCTCTGTAATATCCCTAGAATTAGTCCCATTTTGTCCATCACCGACGCTGAGATCATTATTTATGCATTCGTTACGTCTCGTCTCGATTACTGTAACTTATTATTTTCGGGTCTCCCTATGTTTAGCATTAAATATTACAGTTGGTACAAAATGCGGCTGCTAGACTTTTGACAAGAACAAGAAAGTTTGATCATATTACGCCTATACTGGCTCACCTGCACTGGCTTCTTGTGCACTTAAGATGCGACTTTAATGTTTTATTATTCCGTATAAAATACGCAAACGGTCTGGCTCCATCCTATCTTGCTGATTATATTGTACCATATGTCCCAGCCAGAAATCAGCGTTCAAAGAACTCCGGCTTATTCGTGAGTCCCAGAGTCCAAAAAAAGTCTGCAGGCTTAAAGGCCTACTGAAACCCACTACTACCGACCACGCAGTCTGATAGTTTATATATCAATGATGAAATCTTAACATTGCAACACATGCCAATACGGCCGGGTTAACTTATAAAGTGCAATTTTAAATTTCCCGGGAAACTTCCGGCTGAAAACGTCTAGGTATGATGACGTTTGCGCGTGATGTCAATGGTTGAAGCGGAAGTATTGGTACACCATTTTATCCCAATACAAACAGGTCTGTTTTCATCGCAAAATTCCACAGTATTCTGCACATCTGTGTTGGTGAATCTTTTGCAATTTGTTTAATGAACAATGGAGACTGCAAAGAAGAAAGCTGTAGGTGGGATCGGTGTATTAGCGGCTGGCTGCAGCAACACAACCAGGAGGACTTTAAGTTGGATAGTAGACGCGCTATCCGACGCTAGCCGCCGACCGCATCGATGATCGGGTGAAGTCCTTTGTCGCGCCGTCGATCGCTGGAACGCAGGTGAGCACGGGTGTTGATGAGCAGATGAGGGCTGGCGTAAGTGGAGAGCTAATGTTTTTAGCATAGCTCTGTCGAGGTCCCGTAGCTAAGTTAGCTTCAATGGCGTCGTTAGCAACAGCATTGCTTGGCTTCGCCAGGCGGTACAGCATTAACCGTGTGGTTACAGGTCCAGAGTTTGGTAGTATTGTTGATCTTCTGTCTATCCTTCCAGTCGGGGGCTTATTTCGTCTGTTTATATATGCAGTTAAGCACAATACTATCACGTTAGCTCCGTAGCTAAAGTGTTTCGCCGATGTATTGTCGTGGAGATAAAAGTCACTGTGAATGTCCATTTCGCGTTCTCGACTCTCATTTTCAAGAGGATATAGTATCCGAGGTGGTTTAAAATACAAATCCGTGATCCACAATAGAAAAAGGAGAGAGTGTGGAATCCAATGAGCCCTTGTACCTAAGTTACGGTCGGAGCGAAAAAAGATACGTCCTGCACTGCACTTTAATCCTTCACTCTCACGTACCTCATCCACAAATCTTTCATCCTCGCTCAAATTTCTCGGTCCGAATCGCTCTCGCTGCTGGTGTAAACAATGGGGAAATGTGAGGAGCCCTTCAACCTGCGACGTCACGCTATTTCCGGTACAGGCAAGGCTTTTTTTATCAGCGACCAAAAGTTGCGAACTTTATCGTCGATGTTCTCTACTAAATCCTTTCAGCAAAAATATGGCAATATCGCGAAATGATCAAGTATGACACATAGAATGGATCTGCTATCCCCGTTTAAATAAGAAAAATTAATTTCAGTAGGCCTTTAAGAGCATTTTCTATTCGGGCTCCTGTACTCTGGGACGCCATACCGGTAACAGTTAGAGATGCTACCTCAGTAGAAGCATTTAAGTCCAATCTTAAAACTAATTGGTGTACTCTAGCCTTTAAATCAGGGATGCCTTTTATGTCTGTCGCGAGCTACCGGTCAATCGCGAAGGGTGTATCAGTCAATTGCCTGCCAGGCAATAAAAAAATAGTTTTAAAAGTTAGCGATCATCAATCGTCACTACGATGTCACTTTTGTCACTTGATTGACATCTGCGGCACCCAAGGAGTTTGTGAGATGAAGCTGGCTGCTATGAACTCAATGTTAATTAAAAAAAACAACCGTCCCCACATCTGCGATCCCTTCCAAGGTTTTTCGTTGTTCCCATTGGGTTGAGATTTTTTAGGCCCTGATGTGGGGTCTGAGCCGAAAATGTCATTGTGGCTTGTGCAGCGCTGTGAGACATTTGTGATTAAGGGCTATATAAGTAAACTTTGATTGATTGATATTACCTGTTACTGATGACTTGCATTGATTGGAATCAGACAGAATTCACTATAGTGCTGATAACTTCCTAATTTACATTGTGGAGGAGAAAAAAAGTACTCTTTTCTGTCCAATACCACATACCATTATTTATTATTTATTTTTTCGGACTATAATGCGCAATAATGTTATATGCGTATATGTATATATATGCATATGTATGGATATGTGCATGTGTGTGGATATATACATATATATATAGATACATATCTTCTTTTTTATCTTTTTGTACTATTTATATTATTAAATTACTGTGTATGCACCTCAGGGGATCTGCTCCAATTTTGTTGTTCTTTGAACCTGTTCACTGTAATAATGACAATAAAACTCTATTCTATTCTATTCTATTCTATTCTAAAAGATGTTGGTTTTCGGCATCTTATTTGTCCAGCTTACATACTCGTTTTTATACACTTTACAAGAAATACATTGATTGATTGATTGATTGATTGATTGAGACTTTTATTAGTAGATTGCACAGTACAGTACATATTACGTACAATTGACCACTAATGGTAACACCCAAATAAGTTTTTCAACTTGTTTAAGTCAGGGTCCAAGTTAATCAATTCAAACAGACATGACGTCATGACTTCACACACGCTTCAGTGTTTACGGAAGTAATCATGGCTTTAAATCTTGCACAGTTGTGGCAATTTCAGGGATTTTTTGCAATCAAAGTGAACATTTTCTGAACCAAAATTTTGCGTCTAAAAGATTAAGAAGGTAGAGGGCAAGTGATTTGGCTATCGCGGTTTGTGGGACATTGCTGCAATCTCTGCTCTGCAGAGCATGTGTTAGCGAGCAGTCAGAAACAGGAGTGGTGGAACATTAAAGTGAGTTATATGAATTGTTGCCTGTTTCCTGATCCTTTGTCAACTATTTATTTTTGCAACTGTCTATTTTGGCGAAGAATTATAATGCTTATCAGTTTTTGATGACTAACGGGTGGGAGGGTGATCGGAGCGTTCGGACTGCAGTCGCATCGGATACATACTTTATTTATATCCTCATACGACAGAGGCCTGGTTCAGATATGAAAAAAATCTAAATTGTACTGTTCACATTGACATTAACAAATCAGACAGAGGTCACATTTGGTCAAACAAATTGGAATTGACCTGAAGTGTGAACTGGGCCTTACTCTTAACAGCGGTGACACATTACACCTACAACTCAAATCCTTAACCCAATAAAAATATGCTTTTGGGTAAGACATTGACAGCAAGCAGTTAAGTTAAAGTTAAAGTACCAATGATTGTCACACACACACTAGGTGTGGCGAATTTATTCTCTGCATTTTACCCATCACCCTTGATCATTTGGTGCGTGCGCAAGTGGGACGGGCATGGTATGCAAATAAAAATGTTGTATTTTGCAATTGTATTTTCATGAAAATGTTGGTAGGTTTCCAAACTTTGGTGGTGTTTCAATTTCGGGGTACTGTTGTATTTGCATGGTATCAGGGGACAATCACTAAGTATATTACAGTAGCTTGGCGCAATGCAATTTATAAGGGATTTGCAAGCTGTATTACCTCAATGAGACACGGTATTGTGAAAACAAAGCTAGGCAATGACGTTTAGATGAATGTTTAGTTCAAATTATCTAAATGAGATGGTAATTTTGGGCATCTTTTGGATTGCTCTAAATACTTAAGGACTTTTATTAGCATAATAGGATGAGCACTTCCCAGTAATTAGTTAAAATGGAGCACAAAATAAGCCCCTCAAAATATGTATTAATAAAACACAGCTCATAGAAGAAACAAAACCCTTTGGTTTTCCTCTGAAATTGTGATTTAGTTTTATCTAAATGGTAGGATAGTGTTTACATGATTTGGAAGCTCTTTCAAGAGCCATTTGGTGCAATTTGTTCTGAACACAGGTATGGATAATTATCTAGCAATTGTTTGTCCACTTCTAGGACTGCAGCCAGCTGAAAGGTGAGATGCTCCTAAAAGATGTAAAAGCTATAAAAAAAAAAATTCAAAACCAAAACCAAAACAAACACTGCTTTAGTTCACTTCTTAAAACCAGGAATAACAATGTAAATGTGATTCTTTTTTATTTTTTTCTATTTCCGTCTGTTTACAAAAGGCCCTATATTATAAAAACAAATGCTAGGTAATGACTGAAGATGACTCGTCAGTTTGTATTTTCAATTTGACACGATCATTTTAGGCAATCTATGTGGGTTCTGTACCGAGGATGTCGTTGTGGCTTGTGCAGCCCTTTGAGACACTTGTGATTTAGGGCTATATAAATAAACATTGATTGATTGATTGATTGATTCTGATTTGGACTGTTCTTAATATTTCAGGGATATTAAATCAGATTTGAAGTGGTGGTTTTTGATGCGGTACAAATGGGGCCAGAAGGATGGGGGGTGGGGGTATTCATATCAGGTCAGGATAGGCTGAGCAATATGGCTGAAAACTGTATCACGATTTAAGAGTTGTTTATATCGATCGATATCGATAATTATTTATATCTATTATGACCTATCGAAAAGGGATCAAGAGAAAAATGTAATAAATTTAAACATTTTTATTTCAAATGTAATCTTCCTGTGATTATAATCCCCCGAGATATCAAGCCAGACAGGAAAGGAAATGTCAACACAACCATGGACAACGCTCAAACAATCACTGTGGACTAATTCTAAAACCACATTGAACATCTAACCTCTTAAAATTAAAATACCAGTAGGGTGGAAAAATAAGTTGACTTCATATGCTTAATTGTGTTTCATTAAATCCATTAAACTATATCCAATTGCATTTACAATCTGCAAAGTACTGTATTTTGCGGACCATAGGGCGCACCGGGCTAAAAGGCACACTGCCGATGAGCGGATCTATTCAGGTCTATTTTCATACAAAAGGCGCACCGGATTATGATTAAAGGGGTCTTATTAGGATTTTTTCCATCGATTTAAAACACTATCTTGTGGTCTACATAACATAAAAAGTGATTGTGGTTATTTGGTGAAAGTGTTGCATAGATTATGTTTTACAGACCATTTTCAAGTAGCTTTTTGAGCATCTTTTCAGCATGCGCCGTTTTGTGGGCGGTCTTACCTATGTGGCTCACATTCAACAGCTTCCTCTCCCCGTCATCTGTGTTGTAGCCGTTAATCGTGCAAGGACAGGAGTCAAATAAGTGTTAAAAGATGGAGCTAACCGTTTAAATGACATTCAGATTTTACTTAAATCAATAACGGAGCAGCGTCTTCTCATTCTTCGCTCAATAATGCAACATCAACGCCGGAAATGTGTCCCGTGAAATACCGTTTGACCGGAACTCTCTAATAACTAAAGTTCCGTGGGTGAATTATGTGATAGCTAGTCTATTGCCAGATATAAGTAAGAACTTTACGCTACTTTCTATTAGAAATGGCAACAGCGGAAGATGAATGCCATATAAGAAGGTATAAAGAAGAAGCTTATGACTACAATGGCGGATGCGCGCACATTTTCAGGACTTCTGCAGATCCTAAATACACATCTGCAGGTACCAGAATGTAAGAAAAGTTGGTTTTGCATAATATTGTGAAACAAAACGCCAGGTAATATGTCTGCTAAAAGGTGCCATTTTGCTGTCCTTATACACGCACCATATTAATACTGGTATGTTTAATGCGCCGACAATCCATCAAGCGGTGTGGCTTCATAGATTACCGAAGTCGTACTAAAACATTTTGACAGATTTTTGAGCGCCGTGTGTAATGTTCCATATTCTCAATGAGACATTTTAAAGTTTATGTGTTGTTTACTGTGTTATGTTGTGTTATGTATGACTACCATCTACTGGTCACACTTATCATTACACAATGTACCAAATAAAATTGCTTCGAGGTCGGTAAGCACAACCAGAATTATGCCGTACATTAGGCGCACCGGGCTATAAGGCGCACTGTCGATTATTGAGAAAGTGAAAGGATTTTAAGAGCGCCTTATAGTCCGAAAAATATGGTATGTGAAAATTTCGTCTAAACATCATAAAATACCACAAATTCAGTCAGCCATTTTGAATATTCCGCCCCGAACATCTCCAATAATTTCCGTAGATTGACGTCACTGGAGTAACACTTCTGCACTCTGACCATAGTATCAGATCAGTCATACCGGAAATACGCACCGCTAACATTGTAGTCAATGGGGGAAGACGATTTCGCCCACAGAACTCTCTAAATAACCATCCAAAACCCGCCAACAATACTCTTCACGCATATCGTGACCTGAATATTAACCAAATATTAGCTATGTTGTTATTATAAGCGTTAAGGCAGACTAACTATTTTTAGCGATGGATTGATAGCAGTGTTAATTTTGTTAACTAAAATTTTTGTCTTCTTTATCGTCAACAACCTATTTTCCCTTGACAAGATTAGGGCTATAACGAATGAAAACAAACGCACTTTGACTGAAACAATGAGGCACTCGCCGTGGAGTTTACAGTTACGGTAGCACAATTAGCCCCGAACGGGCTAACATCACCACTAACGTGTTACACGTCTGATTCGCCCAGCGACTCTCTGTCGGAGTATCAGCGCAGGGGTCCAGTGCACCACACTTTTGTATTGTTGCTCGGTCCTTCGGCGGAGTGCTTCGGAAGCCCGGACTGTTTACAGGGGGGGCGGGAGCGAGCAGGCGGGCGAGCGAGGGAGGCAGGGAGGGAGGGAAGAAGAGCGTGTAGGGTGTCGTGGAAAAGCGGCAAAATGTTTCTCTGCTTGCATCACGCAAGTGACGTCAATGCATACTTGCCAACCTTGAGACCTCCAAATTCGGGAGATGGGGGGGGGGGGGGTGGGGGGGGGGTTGAGGTGTGTGTGGGGGGGTTGAGGTGGGCGGGGTTGGGAGGAGGGGGGGGTGTTTTCGTAGCCCGGAAGAGTTAGGGCTGCAAAGGATTCTGGGTATTTGTTCTGTTGTGTTTAGGTGCGGATGTTCTCCCGAAATGTGTTTGTCATTCTTGTTTGGTGTGGGTTCACAGTGTGGCGCATATTTCTAACAGTGTTAAAAAATAAATAAAATAAAATATGACCACCCTCAGTGTGACATGTATGGCTGTTCCTCAAGTATGTCTTGCAATAACTTGCGTGTGTCTGCAGAAGCCTCCTAGACATGTCTGGGCTGGGACGCTGGAGAAAAAGATGATGCGGTGACAGTTTCTAGAGGACACTAAGGCAGTGCCATCACGATATTGTCGAGCCTTATACCACACCTTGATTGGAAGATTCCTTCAGCTCCGCACACAACGCTGTTAAGCTGCATTCATTTAAAACTTGCGGGCTGCACAAACATTAAACTGTCATATTAAGGTGGGGGCCGCAAAATAACATCTCACGGGCCACGTGTTTGAGACCCCTGGTCTACACAGATATCAATAGTAACTATACAAAGTATAAGAGCTGGATCGAGTCGATACCACACTGATTACATTAAGATTTTTTATCGTCACAAAATTTTTTTTTTTCCTTTTTTTATTTTTATTTTGTTTACTAACTCAGGAAATACGTCCCTGGACACACAAGAACATTAAAATATGACCTATATATGAACCTGCAACTACTTGGTATTGGATCTTTACCTAAATTTGTAGTATCGTCCCAAAATAATGTAAAGCATCCAAACAGAATAAGTGCTTATTCAATTTTAAAAATATTTTATATTTAAACATGTCAACATATCACAAATGTTACGAAAGACTTTGACTCTTGTTTGATGACTGAATTTATTAATACAACACAGGAGAGCTACTTGGCGAAAAAGGGAATGTTGTGTTCTTGCCTTAATCCTTTTACATTGTTGAAATCAAATGTTAGCAAAGTATCCACAGCATGTAGAAATGTGCGTATATAAAGCATGAAGGTCGTGAGGCATCGCCAATTTCCACACTCATTTCACTCTTGACACATCTCACAGCTGGTTTTTGTGGGTACCCTGTTAAGAACTGGTCAAGGGGGTGACCACGGGATGCAGAGACGGGAGGCAAGTTTGTAAAACAAAAGGGAATCAATTTAATGAGTCCTACAAGTGTAACAGAAGGCGATGGGGCAGAAGTGCACACCATAAATACTTAAATGAAACAGGTTCCTTAGTGGTCGTCAGGGGGAGAAGCCAGTGCACACTAAACACAGGGAAAAGTCATTGTTGCCTCAAGGAGGCTAGAAAACAAACACAACAACGTTAGGAATTACAGGACTAAGGAAAAACAACGAACCAGAACTGACGAGGCGCAGCAGGCGTGTGCACGTGGAAGGTGCAGGATAAAAATTAACCGAAAAGAGCCAGCTGTGGGAGGCGAGCTTAAATAGTCCTCGGTAGAAATAGGTTGCAGGTGTGCCTTCGTGTCCGCCCCTCGCTGGAGACTAACGAGCTGAGGAAACAAATCACAACAAAAGAGAAGGCAGGGAATAAAAACACAACATACCCAAGCTTAATACCTGAAGCCACTGGTATTTAGCTTTCTTGAAATGTGGCCTCTAAAACTATTTAATTAAATAGCCCTGGTCTATACTAAGAGGGGTTGCAGGATTCGCACCAAAGTTGGGTCCCGCAGGGTACAACATTCAATCTTACAAAAACTGCCACTGCATATTAGCATAATAGGAAGAGCAGCTCTAAGTAATTGAAATGCAACATAAAATAAGCCCCACTAAATATGAATTCATAAAACATAGCTGCCAGGAAAAAACCTTAGGTTTTTATCCCAAGTTGTGATACCAAATGGCCAGATAGTGTTAACATGATTTTCAAATTATTTCAAGAGCCATTTGATGCAATTTGTACTTCACACTGGTACAGATAATTATCCAGCACTTGTTTGTCCACTTCTAGAACTCTAGCCACCTGAAAAGGGAGATACTCCTGAAAGATGCACGAGCTATTAAAAAAAACTAATCAAACACTGTTTTATTTATTTTCCTGAAGCCATGATTAAACATTGACATGTGATTCTTTACAGTGAGCTTAGTATTTACACCAGTAAAGCTCACTACTGATCTTGTTTTGTTAAATAATTATCAATCATGTAATATACAGTCACTGACATTTTCCATTATCTTCAACCCCTCACTTAATAGGATAACGAAAATATTAGACAGATGAAAGAGATGATGCAGAGGAGTTCCACACTACTGCACATAACTTAATATTTCAAAAGTGTAATTTTCGATTTGATTGTCCAAATGTACCTAATGAAGTACTTTATAGGTATAATAATGATTTGCATACCCAAATAAAAATAACCGTTATGTAACATGTTCGCAGCAAACACATGGGGTCTAATGAGCTTTACGCAACCCTAATGGTTCACTTGATTTAGATCAGAGAAGAAGAAGTGTAAACAAAGCATTTAAGAGTCATCTGATCCCATGTGGGGACAAGTAATCAGTGTGTGACCTCAGACGCTGTCGTCTCTCATTTCTCTGCGCAGACAGAGGCCAGGAGAGAAAGTCGACCTGCATGCTCTTCGAGAGCATGCTCAAACATGACGTTCAGCATTGTAGCATTGTCTCTATGCAACCCCGCAGGATTGTAATCCAATTTTTTTTAGCATCAATTGTTATGAATGGAGTGTAATGGAATATTCTGAAGGTGTCACAAGCATACTTTGGACTCAAACCTGAATTATTCATTTGAGAAAAGCAGCTTGATAGAAAATCAATCATTCAGTCTTGATGTGATATGCAGGCTCTTGAAATATTAGCTGCAGGGAAAACATCACATATCAGCCTGTGAACGCTCCTTAATGTATATTTCATTAAAAATTTACACTCTGGCAATGAGGACCTGAGAGTGTGTCAAGTATATGTCATGAGTATATGTGCAGCGAGTGGGACTACTATGTCCAATGCCTGGGCTTGGTTTGGAGGAGGTCATGTGTGCATAGTGACCTCCAGCCGGCGTTACGTAAACCCTCCTTACGGACTGAGATGAAGTCAGATTACCTAATCTATGGAAAACAGAAGTGCTGCCAGTCAGACTGGACAGGTCAACAACAACGGCGGCCGTAGCGGCGTCAACCAGGTGGGGCCTTCACCACACACTACTTTGTCCACTTAAATGATATTGATGATGGAAAGACAGCTTTTACATTACTACTAATGGTCTCTAAGTGTCGACCAGTGAAAATGGAGCGTGTGTCTTCAAACATGGCCATTACATGTTCATTTATTAGGAGAGGCTCATTACCACTTTTATTGTAAGTGCTATGGACGATTGATCTCAGCGTGTTGAATAGCAATCGATGCTTGGCCTTCAAATCTGCATGAGGTGTAAATGCATGAAATGCATTTATGTGGGAGAGTGCCAAAAGCATAAATAATGTTATACGTATATTTACATGGATTGTGATTGATTATGTAAATCTGTTGGATTTATCATCATCATCAGCCGTTGTCAGTCCACTGCTGGACGAAAGCCTCAGCATGTTTCTGCCATAGTGAACGATCTCTAGCTGCTCCCTGCCACTGCACTGTTCCCCAATATTTGTCTATCTCATCTCGCCATCTCACTCTTTGTCTTCCTCTATTTCTGCTCCCATCCATGGGTCTCCATGATGTCATTAGGGAAGTCCATCTATTATCTGTTCTACTGATATGTCCAGCCCACTTCCACTTACTGAATTTGATAGTTCTCATAATGTCTTGGACTTGCGTTTGTTTTCTCACCCATTCATTTGTTTTTCTGTCTTTATATGTGATTCCGAGCATATTTCTTTCCATGTTGTGTTGTGCCAGAGGTGGGACCAAGTCATTGCTTTGCAAGTCACAAGTAAGTCTCAAGTCTTTGCCCTCAAGTCTCGAGTCAAGTCCCGAGTCAAGACAGGCAAGTCCCGAGTCAAGTCCAAAGTCAAGACTGGAAAGTCTCAAGTCAAGTCACAAGTCCTGCATTTTGAGTTTCGAGTCCTTTCAAGTCCTTTTAACCACAGACTAATATTTTTACACAGATTGTGTATGCTTTTAAACCGCTGTATTTATTTATTAAAACAAGTGCATTTGAAATAGCAGGAAAAAAAATAGTACTGACATTGCAATTCATAATAGCACTATTAACCAGTCATTTTAATAGTTTAAACAATTTTAAACATTTAACTCATTCCTTTACAGAATAAACACATTTGCAAAAACAAGTGCAACTGTACTTATTTTTACAAAAGTGTTAACATTGTATTTCCATGGCATATTGCATTGTAACTAGTTCCACAGCAGTTTCTATTCTGTTCTTACCTTATCTCATTGATCTCATCTCATACTGTATGTGTGTTTATGTGTGCGTACACATGAAAAACATAACAAATACATGAACATAACAATGAACAGAGTTGTACTTTTTAGATGTCAGGGCCCTATGCAATATGTACACACATTCTTAATATAGTATACATTTCAACTGACCTTTATTTGACTATGTTTGTCTTTTTGTAGGTGGCTAAAATACGCGGTGCTGCTGACCGCCGTCTAACGTTATGTTACTGTGTGTGATACATTGACTAACGTGACGTTATTTGTAGGGACCTCATGCAACCCTGCTTAAAAAAATCACTTGACAAAAAGTATGAATAAGGTAGCAAACTGCAGTGGACGCAACATATAGCTGTGTTTGAAATGATGTTATAACCATAGACATCTTTTAAGTAGACGCAGTATTGGTTGCTGTGACGCGAGCAAATTGCATCTTGAAGTGGTGATGAGGAGCCGGCGAGCAGCCTAAACTGACAGTTGACAGGTAAAAAACAAAGATGCCGGGCTGATGTTCAGCGTTTTCCTGCTCAAATGAGCGGACTGTTGAAAATAGGAATCGGGGGATTACTTTTCACAAGTAAGATTTAACATTAATGTACTATTGGTTGTATTTTATGAAAATAACATTACCACAGAGTTCAGAAGGAGCAAAGATCTTCAATATTTGTATGTGAAAATCACAAATAAATCTTCTGGGGGAGGATGACGCCCCTACAGGGGTTTGGTTTACAAACTTTCAGCCCCACCTAAAACAAAATTCACCAGCCACCACTGATTATGATGCATTCTCATTTTAGGCAAAATATAAGACAATACTTTCTTAACAGTATAATTGTAACCAGGAATAAGTCTTCAAGTAACAATATTCAAATACTAACATTGTTGGGTAAGACAGCATTTGGTTTTATTCTGAATCCAGTGAAACAGATTGGTGGTTTTAGCTGATATAAAGACTTTCAGGTGCTTATATATGTTTAAGTATTTGGCAGACGCGTTTATCCAAAGCGACATACATAAAAAATACATATATAACAATCACTGTAAACATGATCATTTAAGGGAAGAATGTAATACAAAATATCAATACAAAGTGTCAAGACAGAATAAACTCTCTGCTGCTGCAGCAACAGAGATACGGTCTATAAGATATATAGATATCTAATGTATTCATACATTGTTTATGTAGGATATACGCAGGTATATATAACATAATCATATTGTTTCTTCAATTTAAAAATAGCTGACCGTTTTTTCCCCCTTCTCTGGGATTATATTCCCAGTTTTGATCTCGGACGTCTGGTCACTTATAGCATATAAGAATATTATATTACTGTTAAGCAAACTATGAATAATAAAACATGTGTCCGTTATCATAGCTACACGTATGACAAAAAAGCGTGTGAAAATGAGTGGTATTCAGTGAGGTAAAATGAATTAAATGCGCTGACAGTTCATTGCTCCAGCCAAATGAATTGCACTGAGTGGAGCGGATCACCACTCCAAGATGGCGGCCCCGCGTCTCGTCTGCGCCAGTAAGCAGTAGCGTTCGATGCTGCGTCTACTTATAAGATGTCTATGGTTATGACGTTAGCAGTGAGTTTACAGCCTCACTGATTTAACTACACAGCAAACAAAAGTCATGTTACTTAGCCAATAAACGTTATCTTACATTCATAACTTACCCTTCTTTGTGCAACTTCAAATGTCGAACGAAGTTGGAAGTTGTTGCGTCCCCGTCTGTAATATTCGAACTGCGTGATTTGCATACGGCAACTCGTTTTTTGTTGACCAAGTCGTAGTTTTTATACCCGAACGAAACCAACTTTGGTATAAATCTTTCTCACTGGCGCGTTGTTTGACAACTCTTGTTCATTGGTTGTCCTGCAATTTGATTGGCTGAATGCTGTGTGATGAAAACAATGTAGATCTAATTTGATTGGCTGTTGTACTGAGAGCACACACGCTGACACGCAGCACACACGCTGATAGACAGACACGTACAAAATGAAAGCTACGGAGCGCTCCCAAATAACTTTTTAAACTTTAGGTTTTGGAGAAAGTAGCAAGTCATGTCAAGTCAAAAGGCTCAAGTCCAAGTGAAGTCACAAGTCATTGATGTTAAAGTCTAAGTCGAGTTGCAAGTCTCTTTACATTTTGTCAAGTCGAGTCTAAAGTCATCAAATTCATGACTCGAGTCTGACTCGAGTCCAAGTCATGTGACTCGAGTCCACACCTCTGTGTTGTGCTGCTGCTATTTACTTTTCCATTTTGTTTGACAATGCCCAGGTTTCAGCTCCATATGTCATGGTTGGTAACACGCATTGATTAAAGACCTTTCTTTTTAGGCTTAACGGTATTTCTCCTCTCATGATGTTGCTCAGTTTTCCATATTGGCACCAGCCCAATCTGATTCTCCTCCCTATCTCCTGTTCTTGACTCTTTTTTTTTTCAGGCTAAATCTCTGCCCCAGATAGATATATTCATTAACTTCATAAATGTCATTTCCATTAACAGTCACAGGTCCATGAGGTACCATGGAATTTGCCATAACTTTAGTTTTCTTCATATTCATTTCCAATCCACAACATTTGCTGGCATTTGCAAGGTCTTTAAGCATATCTTCCTCTTCACTGATTTGCTCTCCCAAGACAACAATGTCATCTGCAAATCTCAGATGATTAAATTTGTCTCCGTTGATATCAACTCCTTTATCCTCCCACTCCAGAGAGCGAAATATGCCTTCCAAACAAGCTGTAAACAGTTTAGGCGAAATTGTATCGCCTTGTCGGACACCCTTCTTTATGTGGATTTTCTCGCTTGGTTTGTGCATCGTAACTGTGGTAGTGCAGTTTGTGTAGATGTCCTTGAGTAAGTTAATGTACTTATGATGAATTCCTTGATCTTGCAGAGCTTTTAGAACCGACTGTGTCTCCACCGAATCAAATGCTTTTTCATAGTCTATGAAGGCCATACAAAGTGGTTTGTTGTATTCTTGGCATTTTTCTTTGATCTGATTCAATGTATGAATATGGTCCATGGTAGAAAAACCACTCCTAAACCCTGCTTGTTCTCTGGGTTGGTTGCTATTAAGTGTATTTTCCATTCGATTTGTCAGGATTCTTGTAAACAACTTGTATATGTTTAAAAGAAGGCTAATAGGTCTGTAGTTCTTGAGGTCCCTCTTGTCCCCTTTCTTGAAAATGATGATCATGTTAGCTTCTTTCCACTTCTCTGGCACTTTCCCCTGATGTAAGCAAGCTGTGTATAGCTTCGCCAGCTCCTTAGCAATGACATCCTCCCCCTCTTTAATTGTGTCAATTAAAATATTATCTGGTCCTGGTGCTTTCCCTCATTTCATGTTTTTGACTGCATGCTGCACCTCCCAATATGTGATGTCTGGAATTTCTTCTGAGTCTATGGATAATTGAAGGTCTACTGACTGACTGCTTTGATAGAGTTCTTCATAAAATTCTTCATTCCTCATCAAAATCATGTCTTGATCTGTGATTTCTGTCCCCTTTTTAATCAAGTAATGTTGTTATTTTCTGCTTTCCACTTGCAAGTTTCTGCCTTGTTTTCTTCAAACTTTTATTGTTTTCTATTGTCTCTTGAATTTTAAGGGTGTTGTATTTTCTTATGTCTTGTCTGAGTTTCTTTCGTATTGTCTTGCATGTTTCTGTATATTCAACATTCTGGAATCCAACTCCATCTCTCTTCATATTCCTCCTTTTCTCCATTAGCCACTTTGTGCTATCTGAGAGTTTGGACTCTTGCTTTTTCTTTTCTTTCCCTGCTGTTTTTATAGAGCTCTCATGTACTATGTCAATGAATTTGTCATTCCATTCATCAAGGTCGGAGGTATCTTCTACTTCCAGTCCTTGAAAGCGGTTCTGTAGTTCTAGTTGAAATTCATGCTTTCTGGCTTCCAAATTGATCATATCGGGCTTCCTGTATTTTGCTATAAATTTCATTCTTTCTAGTCTTGTATCTACCTTCACTTTGCACATAACCATACGGTGGTCACTGCCAGTGTTTACTTTGTTGAATATGGTAACATCTTGAATTATCTTTGGCTTGTTAGTCAAGATAAAGTCAATTTCATTCTTGGTTTTACCGTCCGGGCTTCTCCAAGTCCATCTTCTGGATAGTTTCTTCTTGAAGAAGGTGTTCATAATTTTGAGTTTGTTTCTGGAAGCAAAATCGATGAGCATTTCACCTCTGTCATTTCTGAGACCTGATCCAAAGTTTCCCATCACTTCTTCCTCCCCATCTTGCTTGATTCCTACTTTAGCATTGAAATCCCCTATTACTAGGTCAAAGTGAGTTTTTGATGATTTGAGAGCCTGTTCCACTTCCTCATAAAATTTGTCAACCTCTTCATCATCATGCGCTGATGTTGGAGCATACACCTGAATGACCTTAATGCTGTATTTACTTTTCAGTTTTATGGTTATTTGGGCCATTCTTTCATTTATTCCTTTAAATTCTGTTATATACTTTGTCCATTTCTTATTAATGATGAAACCAACACCTGCTAGGCTTCTGTTTCCCATTCCTATGTGATAGAATGTATGCCCGCTGCTCAGTTCAATTATTGTTTTCCTTGTCGCTTCACTTCACTGAGACCTATGATATCCCATTCTATACCATCTAATTCTTCTTCAAGTTCCGTTAATCTGTCGTCTCCAATTAGGGATCTCACATTATACGTTGCCACTCGCAGATCCCAATGATGGCCTGTATGAACCCAGGGATTCTTAGCACCCCCTGTTCCTTGCCTTAACGAACCGCCATCTTGGTCTGGAGCTCTGGAACTGCTGGGGACTGGGGGCCGTCTTCTTGGCGTACTCTTCATGCTGGTTATTAGCCTACACCTTCCACGCTGGCTTGGTGCGGGTTGGAAGGGGTATTTTATATCAGAGATCCTTTTCCTAGACTAATTGTCTTACTGGGCTGTTGAACTTAGTCTGTCCTGTTGGTTGTCCGCGCCCCAATTACCCAGGGACCCGCTCAGCTTGATGGCGCTGACCGCCCGCCAGTCACAAGAGAAGGTGCAAACGGTTCTTTGTGTGCATTTTATAGACGTTAGTTGGGACTCACTAACCCCACACACAACCTCCCATCTCATGCCTGGATGTAGTTTAACGTCATACCCAAGACATTGGATTTATAAGGCATGTCTATTGTGATTCTTGTGTTAAGTAGTTTATGTTCACGCACAGTACATCATGGTGTTCTACGCAAACACAGATGTGGTTATGACAGTGCATCTTTAAATTCAGGTTTCCTTCAATTAACCGC
This sequence comes from Entelurus aequoreus, assembly GCF_033978785.1. Lineage (NCBI taxonomy): Eukaryota > Metazoa > Chordata > Actinopteri > Syngnathiformes > Syngnathidae > Entelurus > Entelurus aequoreus. The sequence goes on along the minus strand of NC_084733.1, from coordinate 48,756,694 downwards.
AGCCCTGTAGTCTATGTTTTGTTAAATCCAATCTTTTCACTTTGTTTTTCACATTACTAAAAAATAAGCAACTTCAATTGATGTCTACTGTGAACGGAATGCGTCCGTAAACGTCACACGCTGGGCCTGAGTTTAGTTTAGGATGAACATGTCTTGATCGTTCAGACTGCAGTTGCATTGGATACATATTTGATTTACATCCACATATGAAAGAGGATTTGAACAAATCGGAATTGTACTGTTCACAATGAGATGAAAAAAACACAATTGGGCAAAAAATTGGCATTGACCTGCAATATGAACATTGAACACAGCCTAGTAACACACAAGAACAACTTATGTATGTTGGAACAATGAACAGTAAATATGTTAGCATTAAACACATAACTTGGGCAATTATTCACTGAAATGCATGTATAAACAACTGTTCACAACCAGAAGGAGCATTGCAGCGACACTACTGCCGGGAAGTTTCTTTTTTCAATCAAAGGTTCCATGTCATTTCTCACATGACAGTTTGAACTGTATTATTAGTTTCCTGTATTTTGCATTATTTTCTGTCGAGAGGTCTTATTTTTTTTACTTCCTATTTGTCACCACTTCCCTTCTGGTCCGAGCGCTGTTTTCGTCACCGGTTTCCTGATTGGCAATCAGACCACACAGCTGTCTCTGGTTGTCAGTCAGGAGGGTTCGTATGCCAGTCCTGTACTATGGATCATTTTTGCTTCGTACCTCAATGTGCTGCATAGATTTCCCTAGCCTTCCTGTGTCTCGTTGTGTCTCTGTGTGCCTCAGTGGTACACTACTTTTGTGTTTTCCCTAATGAAAGGGTTTTTTAACCTGCACTTTGCCTACTTACTCTGCATCCTTGGGTCCATACCAACAACACCCAACTCTGTAATAGTTCTGTGTTAATAGCACACGTTTTGACACCAACAATCAACACCATGAATAAGAAATAAGCATGTTATGATTTATGTTTAAGGTACATGCATTGCCAAGGACCCTTTCCAGGTTCCCATCATGCTTTACGGCGCTAGATGTATATAGTTGTGTTTTATGACGTGTTTATTGTTGTTAGTTACTCAATATTTTCCTCCTCAGTACAGCCGTAGTAAGTGTGTAAATGTGTGTATATATATATATATATATATATATATATATATATACTACCGTTCAAAAGTTTGGGGTCACATTGAAATGTCCTTATTTTTGAAGGAAAAGCACTGTACTTTTCAATGAAGATAACTTTAAACTAGTCTTAACTTTAAAGAAATACACTCTATACATTGCTAATGTGGTAAATGACTATTCTAGCTGCAAATGTCTGGTTTTTGGTGCAATATCTACATAGGTGTATAGAGGCCCATTTCCAGAAACTATCACTCCAGTGTTCTAATGGTACAATGTGTTTGCTCATTGGCTCAGAAGGCTAATTGATGATTAGAAAACCCTTGTGCAATCATGTTCACACATCTGAAAAAAGTTTAGCTCGTTACAGAAGCTACAAAACTGACCTTCCTTTGAGCAGATTGAGTTTCTGGAGCATCACATTTGTGGGGTCAATTAAACGCTAAAAATGGCCAGAAAAAGAGAACTTTCATCTAAAACTCGACAGTCTATTCTTGTTCTTAGAAATGAAGGCTATTCCACAAAATTTTTTGGGTGACCCTAAACTTTTGAACGGTAGTATATATATATATATATATATATATATATATATATATATAAATATATATATATATATATATATATATATATATATATATATATATATATATATATATATATATATATATATAAATATATATATATATATGTATATATATATATATATAAGTATGTATGTATATATTTATTTATATATATTTATGTGTGTGTATACAGTATATGTTTGTATGTATATATATATATATGTATATATATATATATATATATATATATATATATATATTTATGTGTGTGTATATACAGTATATGTTTGTATATATATATATATATATATATATATATATATATATTTATGTGTGTGTGTATACAGTATATGTTTGTATGTGTGTATATATATATATATATATATATATATATATATATATATATATATATATATATATATATATATATATATATTTATGTGTGTGTATATACAGTATATGTTTGTGTGTATATATATATATATATATATATATATATATATATATATATATATATATATATATATATATATATATATATATATATATACAAATTTTGTTGTGGTCCCCTTTATTTTGAAAAGTATCGAAAAGTATTTAAAATATTGTAATAATATAGTATCAAAATATTGGTATGGGGACAACCCTAATTTACAGTGGTCCAAGTCCATGTATAAAACAGGAGACACATGTGTTTTAGACATTTTCTGCAAAAATGTTTGTCTCCTAAGTTGTGAACTGAATTCGGGGGCCGGAATAGTGTCATTTGACACAGACCGCCAGTTGAATAGCACCGCGATAAAGGGGAAAAAAATGTGATAAACCCCCTGCTTTCCAGCCCGTCCTCTTCAAATGATGTCATTTTAAGAGCGTTGTTATCGTGTGTGAATATTTAACCCAGAGAAAGTGACAGGATGAACCAAAGCAGAAGGAGCCCTAAACCACATTCCAGGAGTGTGATGTGACCACGTGTTGACTCCCCCACGAGGAATCCCTTTGATTTTGCTTATCCGCACAGCAATCAATATAATGCACGGCGCTGATAAAAGAACAGCGCCTGCATCAAAGCACACGCGTGGCAAGACGAGTGGGAAAGTCAAAAATGTCAATTATTAATAGAGGGGAAGGGTCCCCTTTCATGTGGGAGAGAATTTGGATAATGAAAATCAAACAAAATCCATGCCCAAATAACAACCTGAGGGGATTAAAATTCTGCCACTTTTTAGGGCCACATGTGAAACAACTCCTATTGTTTTATGGCGGCCATGCTGGAGAGGAGAAAACGCAGCAACAAAAGAAGAACGTAATCTCCGCCAAAGTTTCAGACTTCACTCCACAGCTGCGAGGAGGTTGAACCTGTAACCCCTACCTCCACATAACCCCGGCATCTGTCTCACCGCAGTGTGAGCACACACACACATGCATACGCCGCGCATTCACTTGCACTTGAACGCAACTTGATCAATATTTCCGTCCTGGAGTGACATTGCTCTTTCATGTTGGGATTCAGGTGGTCCGTGAAAAATGTTTGATTTGGTTTCATCCTGGCAGACTTTTTGATTTGGCAAATGCTATGATTTATTAATTGCAGCGAGCAAAGAGACATTGGCAATGCAGTGTTATTAGACAATGTAAAGCTAACATGTGTTAAATATTCATGGCGAAAGACTCAACATATGGATTAACATTCATATTTTATGTAGGTTGTCCCATATGGCAGAAGAAGAAAACACAACATAACCCTTCTTTGTCTCGATGCCCTTTCACTTTGCCCATGGGCAACTGCTGACAGTTTGAGCCCGGCTGTGAAGAAACTCCACCTAATCACTGAAGTAACCGTGCAAGTGTTTCTGGGTCAGTCTTTCCGGGAAGTTCATATGAAGAAAGATTTATTGATTTCTCACACCAAACAAATGTGCTGTGAGGTTTTTGCTAGACGCCCACCTCAAGCCTCTGAAGCCCCCCGTCTTACCTTCACCGCTGGTAACATTCAGGAGGTCACGTTTGTTTATTTCCATCTGACAAACCAGAGGTATTACACTTTTAAACACAAGCTTAGTCTGTTTTGTTTTCCTCCTTAGAGTTCATTAACAGCTTCCTACAGAAAGCATAATAAGACGAGACAGGCTAACACATGCTCAATTAGCATATGCATCTATTAATTTTTTATAACGTCTTGTCCTCATTGGGATCACGGGTGAGCTGAAGCCTATCCCAGCTACTATTAAGCTACTCTGCTGCTCTCAGTTAGATTACTGCATATTTTTGAATAAATACTCCAAATAATTACTATAAATGTGAAAATAGAGTAATGTCCTGTTGAAGAGGTTTTTGAGTAAATTAAAGAATAATCTTATCATCTTTTATTTTAATGTTTTGTTCACTATTGTTGTAGTTAGCTGTGGTGTAGAGTTAAAGTTTCTAAGACTTGGAAACATAGCTACCGTATTTTTCGGACTATAAGTACTTTAAATACTTTCATTTTCTCACAAACCGACAGTGCGCCTTACAGCCTTTACGGAATAATTCTGGTTGTGCTTACCGACCTCGAAGCTGACCAGTAGATGGTAGTCACACATAAGAGGTGTGTGTAGACTGCAAGATGACGCCAGTAAACAACACCAAAACTTTAAATGTTCCATTGAGAATATAGAACATTAAACACGGCGCTCAAAATGTTTTAGTACGACTTTAGTAAGCTATGAGGCCGCTCCACTTGATGCATTGTTGGAGCATTACGACTACCGTAGTTAGACGTACTGTGCTTCAACATACCAGTATTACTATGGTGTGTGTCTAAGGATCGCAAAATGGCACCCTTTAGCAGAATCATTATCTGGTGTTTTGTTTCGCAATATTATGCACAACCAAATTTTCTTACCTTCTGGTACCTGCTGATGTGTATTTGGGATTTGCATAAGTCCTGAAAAGTGCCACGCGTCCGCCATTGTAGTCCACGTTGTATTCAATAAGCTTCTTCTTTTTCTCTCTCTTCTTGTTATGGGGCATTTATCCTCCGCTGTTGCCTTCTCTAAAGTAGCGTAAAGTTCTAACTTATATCTGTCAGTAATCTCGCTATGGAAGCACTATAAATCACCAGTGGAGTGGGTTTACATAATTCACCCACGGAACTTTAGTTATTAGAGAGTCGAACGGTTTTTCACGGGACACATTTCCGGCATTGTTGTTGCACTAGCAAGCCATGGATGAGGAGATGCTGCTTTGTTATTGATTTAGGTAAAGTTTGAATGTCATTAAAACAGTTGGCTCTATCTTTTGACACGTCTTCAACTCCCGTCCTTGCACGCTACACTGGCACAACAAAGACGACGGGGAGAAGACGCTGTCGAAGGTGAGCCACGTAAATAAGACTGCCCACAAAACGGCGCATCCTGAAGCAAAGGTCAGAAAATGACTTAAATATGGTCTGTAAAACATAATCTAGGCAACATTTTGACCAAAGAACCATCATTACATGCCATGTAGACCAGTGGTCCCCAACTACCGGGTCGGGGCCCTGTACCGGTCCGTGGACCGATTGCCGCGGCCACACAAGAAATAAAAAAAATAAATAAATAAATAAAAACATTAAAAAAATAAAAACATTTTTTAAATCAACATAAAAACCACAATATATACATTATATATCAATATAAATCAATACAGTCTGCAGGGATACAGTCCGTAAGCACACATGATTGTATTTCTTTATGAGAAAAAAATAAAAATAAAAATAAACATCTGTATCATTGATTCATGATACAGATATATACTATCAGATATATACTATCATCATAATACAGTCATCACACAAGATAATCACATTGAATTATTTACATTATTTACAATCAGGGGTGTGGAGGAGGGGGGGGGGTTGGATATGGACAGCAAGTAGTGGACATAGAGAGAGAGAGACAGAGAGAGAGAGAGAGAGAGAGAGAGAGAGAGAGAGAGAGAGAGATCAGAAGGCATAAGAATAAGTATCTGCATTTGATTGTTTACATTTGATTATTAGCAATCCGGGGAGGGTGTTAGTTTAGGGTTGTAGCTGCCTGGAGGTGAACTTTTATTGCGATTTTGAAGGAGGATAGAGATGCCCTTTCTTTTATACCTGTTGGGAGCGCATTCCACATTGATGTGGCATAGAAAGGAATGAGTTAAGACCTTTGTTAGTTCGGAATCTGGGTTTAACGTGGTTAGTGGAGCTCCCCCTGGTGTTGTGGTTATGGCGGTCATTTACGTTAAGGAAGTAGTTTGACATGTACTTCGGTATCAGGGAGGTGTAGTGGATTTTATAGACTAGGCTCAGTGCAAGTTGTTTTACTCTGTCCTCCACCTTCAGCCAGCCCACTTTGGAGAAGTGGGTAGGAGTGAGGTGGGATCTGGGGTGGAGGTCTAGAAGTAACCTGACTAGCTTGTTCTGGGATGTTTGGAGTTTAGATTTGAGGGTTTTGGAAGTGCTAGGGTACCAGGAGGTGCATGCGTAATCGAAAAAGGGTTGAACGAGAGTTCCCGACACAAACCTCTCTATGATAATTGGTTGGTTTACGTAAGATGAGTCACTAAGGTTAAGGTTAAGGTTAGGGCAAAACATTACGACAGGCAAATCAGAGGAAACATAGGGCGGGTCATGACGCTTTAAAACCAGGAAGCAAAATCAAAACATTGCCCGCAGCGGTGGCAGAAACCAGATGAGGTGAGGGTCTTGTTTAAATGTTTTTGAGTTTGAGTTTGAGTTTATTTCGAACATGCATACAATTACAACATGATACATCACAATTTCCAGTTTCTTTTTTAATCATGTTTGAAAAGGAGTAGGAAGAAGCAGAATTTATTGTTTCCTACCCCTTTACCATTACATATCAGTTGCTAACACTTACATTCACTTCCTGTTCTCAATTTATTCACAATATTCTCCATAAGTAATAACATTAAAGATAAAAAACAACAATAATTAGTGAAGAAAATTATTTCATATGATGAGATAAATAAGATTATGAATACATTCAGAATGTTTATCATGGTTCTTCTTGCTTGTACTTTGTAAACACTTTATATTTTGTAAATGAGATTTCCAGTTCATTATATGCCTAGGAATTTGGTTTCAATTACTCTTTCAATGTCTATTCCGTCTATTTGTATTTGTGTTTGACTTTCTCTTATACTGTTACCGAATAGCATTATTTTAGTTTTACTGAGGTTTAAGGA